>NC_057799.1:317584659-317598477 GCF_018294505.1 Triticum aestivum
CACTCTTTGTAGCTCAGTTTCATTTCTGAAATAATGGTGTCCTGGCCCACTCACGGAGTACCTTCGTTCATTTCTTAAGCGCGGAAGTGTGCTCTTTGAGTAAATTACAAAAAACACCATAATTGGGTCGAAGTTATCAGTGTTTCAGGAAAAAACCCACCAGAAAACATGCATTTGGTGGGCGTTTCTTGACTTTTGCATAAGTACGGTGTTTTTTTGCAATTTACTCTCTTTCTTAAATGCGATTGGTTGTGGAGTACTGAAAACTCTGAAGAAAATATTTGAACAAGCATCTCTGCACCGAAGTAACATAGGAAGGATTCCGTCTTATGTCCTAGCCTTTTCTGCATCTTGAACTTGCGTGTTTTATGTTGCAAGTGTTTGCACTTCTGCTTATGTGGTTTAGTGTTCATGTCATGCTTGGTTAGGCCACTCGGAAGTGGAATTCAACATATATTCACCGTCTTTCGAAAACAAGGCTTGCTTTGCCTGAGAAGTCCCAATGACACACCACATCAGATTACATTACATTTCAGAAACAAAAGCACTGACCAGAATTCACAGGGCCTGTGGTCTTGTCCACAGACAGAACACAAGCAGATGAAATACCGACATCACCAAAAGAATAGTACTAGTACATGAATTTTTAGCTAGAGTAGGAGTAGTACATATTTCCAAGAAATCGTAATAATTATAACCTTCATTTCAGCTATTATATATATATAGTAGCAGCAGCAGCAACAGTAGTATTTTTCGACAAAGGGTGGATTTTATTAACTCAAAATGAAGCATCAAGGGGATACAAACACATTGAGCACACACCCGGCCTCTGCATAACCAGGATGCACACAGCCAACACCAACACACACAAAAGAGGAAAAAAAACGCCAGCAAAGAGCAAAGTCATACAAGACTCAAGCTATGCCTAAGCGAGGGAAAAGAAAAAGAAAAAACACTCTGAAACGATCAAAACAACGGTTGATAAACTACATCAACGACCATATCCGCACCAACCATCTCTTGACAGAACAAGCGCAACGAGAAAGTTTCTTCAACAGCAACGCCTTCAGGAAGGAAACGACGCTTAAACGTCGCCGTCACTGGACCCGACCAACAAAGGTCAGACTCTAGGTTTTCACCCTGAAGAACAAGTCCGAGCACATCCGAGCAATGCCTTCATCAAGGTAACGACGCAAAAACATCGCCATCGCCAGGTATAACCAATTCAGGTCAGACCTAGGGTTTTCACCTCGGAACTCGAGACCGGGTACTCAAGAAGCACCACCAAATCAAAGTCATCATGTTGTCGCCACCACTTTCCGCGATCCCAGCAGCTAAAAGTGAGGCACAGTCTTTACATGCCGGCATGGCTTGCCGCTGCACAACCATCTCCTCTGCGTCAAGCCGTCGTCCATAGAATTTATCTCACCGCTGAATGCAAACTGGCCAGATTGAGAGCCACCGAAACTCCCAATGGAGCCTTCCGGTTACATCACACAACCTCGCCAGTGCGAGCTGCTGGCAACAACCAGTGGATCCTAAGAAAAAACTCTCATGAAGACCCTTGAATGGCCACTGCAATCTGCGGCTCGAGTGGCCGGACGGTGCCGCCATGGTCAGGACGAAAATTGCCCCCTCGCATCGATCGGACGAACCACCTGCGGCCAAGTGACAAGCATCGGTCAACCGATGTAAGTCCCAAGGCGCCACCACCAACCTCCTTCGGCCTTGTGATCTGCCGGCGGCAACAGCGGCGAGCGTCTTGGGTCGCTTGGGAAGATGACCCTTATCACCAACGCTGCCATGCTCAACGTACTGGACAGCCGGAGGAAGCTTCGGTCCGAACCTGCATGATCTTGACCGCAGGCTGCTGGAGGAGAATGGATGGTCATCTCCACCCAGGCCATTGCCAAGGCATCACCATGCTGCCCAGTTCAGAATCCCAGATCGCTCTAGCCATTGACCTATGCATGTCCCTGTGCACAGATCGCCTGCCGCTGCATGTCCATGCGCAGATCGCTCTAGCCTTCGGACGTTGCATGAAGATCGCTGCTGAGTTGTTGTTCACCTCGCGCGCCGTTCAGCGCCTTGCGTAGCAACAGTAGTATTGAGGAGGCCTTTGTTGTTCCTCAGTGTGGAAGGCCGGCAGCTCTCCCGCAGAGTATGGCATTGATCGGGATGCTGTACTCGTTGGAGAAGCTCTGCTCTGCCGTCCACACCCTCAGGTACAGCTGCTGGCCGAGGTACTGCCGGTCCCAGTTGGCCGACCTCAGGTTCCACATCCCTTGGTTGTCCAGCGACACCAAGATCGCCGACCATCCGTTCGGATACACCTGATTCATCAAGCAATTGCAAATGTTCAGAGTTCTTCTTGAATAGCCAAGAATTTCATGGAATCGATTATGCCTGCTGGAATATATTATACCTGAACAGTATGCCTCGCTTGCGCGTCGACCAGGTTGTAGTTCAGCCGCTCATTCTCCGTCCACTGCCCATTATCGCCGTACCTGAATCAAGCGAGAAGATCAAAAATGAGTTGATGTGCATAATGTAATCTGAATTGGTTCAAGTTGCAGATGGTATGTAAGCTGCTGTAGCTTACCCGACGACCCAGAAATCATATCCGTCAAGATGCCAGGACTGCATCTCGTTCTCGGTGTTCTGGAACACCACCTCCACGAACTCGTGCAGGTTGAGCCTCACCACCGGCGTCCCGGGCCGGGGTGCCCCGCCGTCGGGCCGCTCCGGGACACTGTCCCATTCGATCACGTTTGCGATGTTGTAGTTGTCCAGGAGCTTCAGAGGCGTGTCCGGGACGACGAACGAGACGCCGTTCACGGCGTACCGTCTCTGCCCAGCGACGACGGCAGCGGAGCTGGCCAAGACCAGCGTCCTCGACGTCTGGATAGTGCCGTAGTGGAACGACCCCTGCGGGTTGGGCCGCGCCGCGCTGGCTGTCAGGTTCCACCGGAACGACCTTGCCTGGTTCATCGACCACTCGCTCTCCTCCGGCGGTCCTGCCGGGAGCGGGCCAGGCGCCAAGGAGGTGGCGCTGCTGTAATGCAGCGTCCCGACCGCCGTCAACGGGCTGGTGTCGGCCGGGTTGAACCGCGTCGACGCCACCACGGCGTAGTCCATGGCCGGCTGGTCGAGGGTGACGAGGAACGCCACGGACTGGCCGACGTGCACGTCTAGGGAGTCGTAGACGTTCTGCACCGGGTGCGTGCCTTCCACCTCCGCCAGCTTCAGAGCATGGCCCTGGATCCTGAAGTTGATCGACGTCTTCATCCCGACATTGGACACTCTCAACAGATAGGTCCTCCCTGAACGACAACAAAACCAAGACTGTTACAAAAGCATTTTCAGTGGCGGTTTCAGAAGAGAGACTGTGAGAATGCTGCCTACCTTGGTCGCCCACCAAGGTGGCGGAGGGCATGCCGTTGATGAGCAGCGCGTCCGGGAACGGGAGCGGCGCGCCGGAGTCGAGTGTCTGGCGGAGCTGGTCGTGGCCGGCGAGGTACCAGTCACCGACAAGGAGTGTGAAGTCGCCGGCGGGGGGCGGGTAGGGGACGGGGATGGCAGGTCGCTGGTAGACGTTGAGGGCGCCGAACCCTCCGGCGGCGCGGTGCAGCGCGACGGAGGGGAAGTAGGTGAAGGTGCCGATCTGGTCCTTGGCCTGGAACTTGTAGGTGTAGTTGGCGCCGGGCGGGATGGGGCAGTTGGTGCCCGCCACGCCGTCCTGCCACGAGTTCTTCCGCTGCTTGATCCCGTTCCTGCATTTTGCATTCGCGTTTGCAAGTAGAGACTAGAGAGTGAGCAAGAAGAGAGCAAGAAGAGAGCAAGAAGAGAGAGAGGAGGAAGCAGAGGGTGGCTGCGGCAGCGAGTGATTGAATATACGGACGGACGGACCATGTGATGAGGAATGGCTCGTCGAGGTTGTTGACGACGTTGACGATGAGGTTGTCGTTGGTGACGCAGTCGATGCGAGGGCCCGGGAACTGCCCGTTGATCAGGATGCCCTTGAACAACGATTACTAGTCAGTTAGTCAGTCAGTCCAAAATTTCTTTTCCTCACCGATATCAATATGGACTATTTATAATAGGAAATTTTACGGTACGGGTAGTAAATTGCAGGTAAAAAAGTGGAGAAATTTGGGACGAAACTGGCATGAACATGAACCAACATTTTGGCGAATTTGGGCATGAAAAATTGAGCAGCATTTGGCATTCGGGAAGCACCACGCTAGAAACGGCAGAGTGAGAGGGTACCCCCAACCCAATATCTGTAGAGTAGCAAAATGCAGGGAGGTGGCCACCCACATTGGTAGTGCAGTAGCATACCTGCTGGGTGGTGCCGAGCGGGTTGATGGGGCCATACGTGACAGTCCAGGTGAAGTAGCGGTAGGGGTCATCAGCGCCGGCGAGCCTCGCCGCCACCGCCGCCAGGAGCACCCACCGCGCCAATGCCAGAGAAGGCCGAGTCGGAGCCATCATTGGAATGGATGGCGGCACAGGAAGAACCTCCAGATCTGGAACGAGTGAGTGGAGTCGCAGAAAGAGGAAGAGAAAGAGAAAGAGATGGGTCTTATAGCTGGAGCTGCTGCTAGCTTTCGCCGGTCGCAGCAGTGCTCGTGCTTTGCATTAAGAAAACGGAATTGGAATGGAAGGGAAAGTGAAAGGAGCTAGCAGGTATACGCGCATATGGGATGGGATGCAAGTTGCCGGGGAAAGAAAGGGGTATAAATGGAGGAGGACGGCGGGGGTAAAGCGAGCTGGGAATGCGGGATCGCCGCGTTGAGCTGCGGCAGCAGGCGAGGAAGAAGACAGCTTTGGCCCAAGCTGTCCCCCTCCTCTCCTCTTTTCAGTCTACGGTACGCTCTCGGCTGCTCACTCACTCCGGTGTGAACGCAGCTGCGCTGTCCTGTCTCTCTCTTTCTTTCTTTTTTGCATCAAACGCTGTCCTGTCTCGCCCGTCTGCTAATTTCCTACCTTAATCGTGGATGTACGGTATATATACCGTGTACTCGCTGCTGCTGATATAACGGCCGGTAAATGCAGAATTCGAGTACAAACCTTTTCAATTTTTCTTTTCTTTCTGTGGGGTGGGTGGAGTGGTTAGTCCTAGCCCTAGGAACATGCACTGCACTGCATGCATGCTACGGCTAATTCCGGCTTTATAGACACTTTCAGATTCAAATTCACAGGATATATTAGTATATACTTCAACTGCCCGCCGGTTTAAAGTACAAGTAGTCAGTAGTGGAATAGTATATTTGCACAAGGCCAAGGTGCTACCAGGTTTTTTTTTTGCGGGGGAAGGTGCTACCAGGTTATGGAGGGCAACCACCGAACCCTTTTTTTCTATATAAAAAAATCTGATTTATTCATATTCATTTATGAAGGTAGGACGAACATCAGAAATAATAAAAATTACATCCGGATCCGTAGACAACCTAACGACGACTACAAGCACTGAAGCAAGGCGAAGGCACGCCGGCGTCATCGCGCCTCCCTCACCGGAGCAGTGCAAAACTTGTTGTAGTGGAATTTGTTCTTTTCATAACTCGTAAATGGTAGTGTGTTTGAACTAGGAATTTCACATGGCAATAGAACAACACCCGCTTTACATCCCGTATTTATTTTAATTTTTTGGAACTTTCAAACGTGGTTTTCACGAAGTTTTCTTTGAAACTAGGTTTCCATGTAATATTCTCTCCGCCACCTACATCATTCCTAGGGGCTTGGAGCAAGCCACTTCTTGGACTTACTTGATCCTCTCATTGGTGAGGCAATGGCGATACGAGAGGGAGTCATCGTTACAAACCTTCGTGGCTTCAAGGAGATAGTGATGGAAACGGGTTGCGTGGAGGTTGAGGGAGTCCTGGATTGGGGGGGGGGGGTCCTCGGGTGTACGGGCTATTCGATATGGGCCGGACTGATGTGCCGTCAAGATACAAAGCGGAAGACCTTTCCCCGTATCCGGGTAGCTCCCTATGCGTGGATGGCAAGATTGGTGTCCGGATATGTAATTTCCTTCCTCTACAAACCGACTCTGTACAACCCTAGGCCCCACCGATGTGTATATAAACCAGAGGGTTTAGTCCGTAGGGACAATCGAAATTCTCATAGGCTAGACAACTAGGGTTTAGCCATTACAATCTCGAAGTAGATCAACTCTTGTAACCCCTATACTCACTGAATATAATCAAGCAGGAAGTAGGGTTTTACCTCCTTTAAGAGGGCCCGAACCTGGGTAAACATTGTGTCCCCTTTGTTTCCTGTTCCCATTGATCCTCAGACGCACAGTTCGGGACCCCCTACTCGAGATATGCCGGTTTTGACACCGACAAAGGTGGTTAACCTCTGGAATACTCGCCATCATTCCCATTTAGTTGTGGTACCTATTTCCATGCAAATTGGAGAGCTCTGTAATAGTTTTGATTTTCTTTGTAATTGAACAAGTATCTAGATCAGCAAATGGTCATGCACATCTGTGTACCAGCATGCTTGTAAGTTGGATAGGATCGAGAGCTGAATTGATGGACCTCCTGGTTTTCTGATAAGTAGCCTGCTGGCTGACTGCTCGGTGGACGCCTTTGTTGAATAGAGTTTCCAAAATTCGCCACCAAAAACAACACTGGTGGAGTAGTATTTACGTTTATCTCCGTGGAAAATGTTGTGTGTCTCCATCACTATTGGTCTCCTTAATATCTTCATTACAATGTTTCCCAAAAGAACCTAATGATTCCATTAACTGGAAATCATCCTTTTTTTCTTAGTTTTACTTTGTCGTTGATTTTCTTTTCCTTCTTAGTAGGAGAAAATCGTAGATGGCGCTAAATGCTAGTACTCCGCATATAAGATTTGTTTGGAGTCAAACTACACAAAGTTTGATCAATTTTGTATTAAAAAAATATTAACATCTACAGTATTAAAGTTGTATGGTATGAAAAATAATTTCAAGATGCACCTAATGATATTGCTTTTGTATTTGAATGTTAATATTTTTTCTATAATGTTGGTCAGACTTTGTATAGTTTGATTTCAGACAAATTTTATATGCAGACTAGAAAAATATGAAAGGAGTACTATGTTAGGCGACAGACTTGGTCAGCTCAGGAGCGCCCACACTCCTGCCCACGATCACCACTATGCCCACGTTGTGGAACTGGCTGCGGCCGCTATATGTACCCCTCTCTCTCTGTATCTCAGATCAAGCAATGAGAAACTAGATTACTTCAGTTTTACATGGTATCAGACATCGATCCCTACCTTCTTCCCTCGCCATGACCAACCCCGGCAGGGAACCACCACCCCGTCCTCCTCTTCCGACTGCCCCTCTCGCTGGCGGACCAACTCTTCCCATGGCTACCGCCCCCATCTCCGACACCCAGCCCTCTTCCACCCTCGTCCTACCTTCTCCCCTCTCTTTCAGCGACACCATTACCGATATCACCCCATTCATCACCATAGTTCTTGACCTCAACAGCCACAATTACTATCACTGGCGCCATCTCTTTGAGATTCACCTTGGTCGTTGCTTTCTTCTGCATCACATCTCCGGCGACGTGCCTCCCGCTCCTAGCGATCCCCGCTGGGTCAAGGACGACCTCGCCATCATCCAGTGGTTATACACACGTATTTCGACCGAGCTCTTCAATCTTGTAGTCACCGATGACGCTTCCGCGCGCGATATCTATGCCGAACTTCGCCGACTCTTTCAGGACAACCGTGATGCTCGGGTCTCCGCCCTCAACACGGAGCTCCGCACGATCACGCAGGGCGGCCGCCCTGTGGGCGTCTTCTGTCAGCGCATCAAGGCGATTGGCGACGAGCTTCGGGAGCTGGGCGAGGTGGTTGCCGATCGGTCTCTCCTGCACGCCCTGATGGGCGGACTCGATGACCGGTTTGCACAGCAGGCGACCCTCATCCCTCTCCTCCGCCCGCTGCCCACGCTCGCCGAGGCCCGCTCCATGCTTCAGATGGAGGAGCAGACCCAGGCGCGT
Source organism: Triticum aestivum (assembly GCF_018294505.1). NCBI lineage: Eukaryota > Viridiplantae > Streptophyta > Magnoliopsida > Poales > Poaceae > Triticum > Triticum aestivum. The sequence goes on from NC_057799.1 coordinate 317,592,666, forward strand.
AAGGCTGGCGTCCCGCGTCTCTTCCACGCCACCATGCGCCCTGCTGCATCGGCTCCTGCCCCGACTCCAGCCACGCTCTCCGGGTCGTCCTCGACACAGCCGCCCCCTGGATGGTGCCCAAGCCCAAACTACAAGGGCAAGAACTCCGTCTATCATCCTTCCCAGCCGCGCTCATCGGGGGCGTCCTCGTCCTCCTATGCGCCGCCACCTGCATCATCATCGGGCCCTACACCGGCCCCGACCGCTCCTTCATCGTTGCTGCGCCCGTTGCACGATCCTTGGACCGGGCTCGTCCAAGCCTGGCCTATGCTGTGGTCTGCGCCCTCTCCTTATGGCGCCCCTCCCGCGTACAGTGGCGCCTGGGCACCACCTGGCATGCGTCCTCAGCTCGGTGCCCCGGGCCTCCTCGGGTCGCGGCCTCCGCCGCATGCCTACACGGCGTATGAGCCTCTCTATCAGCCTTCGCTCCCGCCATCGGCTTCATCAGCGTACCACTACGGCGGCCCCTCTACTTCACCATGGGATCAGGCGTCGTCGGCGCCTCCCACTACATCACCATGGGATCAGGCGCCGGTGGCGGCTCCCGCTGCTGCCTCGTCCTCTACGCCGACCGTGCCGACCTGGGACCAGGCTGCCTTTCTCACGGCCATGAATTCGCTTACCACCCAAGACACAGGTACGGAGTGGATTTTTGATTCTGGTGCATCCTCACACATGTCCGTGATACGTCTCCAACGTATCTATACTTTTTTATTGTTCCATGCTATTATATATTCTGTTTTGGATGTTTAATGGGCTTTATTATACACTTTTATATTATTTTTTGGACTAACCTATTAACCGGAGGCCCAGCCCCAAATTGCTTTTTTTTTGCCTATTTCAGTGTTTCGAAGGAAAAGGATATCAAACGGAGTCCAAACGAAATGAAACCTTCGGGAACATGATTTTCGGAACAAACGTGACCCAGAGGACTTGGAGTAGACGTCAAGCAATCGACGAGGAAGCCACGAGGCAGGGGGCGCGCCTACCCCCCTGGGCGCGCCCTCCACCCTCGTGGGCCCCTCATAGCTCCACCGACCTACTTCTTCCTCCTATATATACCTACGTACCACGAAAACATCAGATACGGAGCCAAAACCCTATTTCCACCGCCGCAACCTTCTGTACCCGTGAGATCCCATCTTGGGGCCTTTTCTAGCGCTCCGCCGGAGGGGGCATCGATCACGGAGGGCTTCTACATCAACACCATAGCCTCTCCGATGATGTGTGAGTAGTTTACCTCAGACCTTCGGGTCCATAGTTATTAGCTAGATGGCTTCTTCTCTCTCTTTGGATCTCAATACAAAGTTCTCCTCGATCTTCTTGGAGATCTATTCGATGTAACTCTTTTTGCGGTGTGTTTGTCGAGATCCGATGAATTATGGGTTTATGATCAAGATTATCTATGAACAATATTTGAATCTTCTCTGAATTCTTTTATGTATGATTGGTTATCTTTGCAAGTCTCTTCGAATTATCAGTTTGGTTTGGCCTACTAGATTGATCTTTCTTGCAATGGGAGAAGTGCTTAGCTTTGCGTTCAATCATGCGGTGCTCAATCCCAGTGACAGTAGGGGAAACGACACGTATTGTATTGTTGCCATCGAGGATAAAAAGATGGGGTTTATATCTTATTGCTTGAGTTTATCCCTCTACATCATGTCATCTTACCTAATGTGTTACTCTGTTCTTATGAACTTAATACTCTAGATGCATGCTGGATAGCGGCCGATGTGTGGAGTAATAGTAGTAGATGCAGGCAGGAGTCGGTCTACTTGTCACGGACGTGATGCCTATATACATGATCATACCTAGATATTCTCATAACTATGCTCAATTCTATCAATTGCTCGACAGTAATTCGTTTACCCACCATAATACTTATGCTCTTGAGAGAAGCCGCTAGTGAAACCTATGGCCCCCGGGTCTATCTTCCATCATATTAATCTTCCGTCAACTAACTATTTCTATCTTCGTTTATTTTGCAATCTTTACTTTCACTTTTTATCATAAAAATACCAAAAATATTATCTTATCATCTCTATCAGATCTCACTTTTGCAAGTGGCCGTGAAGGGATTGACAACCCCTTTATCGCGTTGGTTGCAAGGTTATTATTTGTTTGTGTAGGTGCGTGGGACTTGAGCGTGGTCTCCTACTGGATTGATACCTTGGTTCTCAAAAACTGAGGGAAATACTTACGCTACTTTACTGCATCACCCTTTCCTCTTCAAGGGAAAACCAACGCAGTGCTCAAGAGGTAGCAAGAAGGATTTCTGGCACCGTTGCCGGGGAGTCTACGCACAAGTCAAGACATACCAAGTACCCATCACAAACTCTTATCCCTCGCATTACATTATTTGCCATTTGCCTCTCATTTTCCTCTCCCCCACTTCACCCTTGCCGTTTTATTCGCCCTCTTTTTTCTGTTCTCCTCTTTTTCGCTTGCCTCTTGTGTCCCGTGTGCCGTCATGTCTAGTCCTCTTTATACTCCTTTGTCTCCCGAGAATGAAGTTCTTAATTTTAAACAAAGGGAGGGAGAAAATCTGAAAGATGCTTGGTACCAAATTTGCAATGCGCAAAATAGATCTACTAGGAAGCAATCTACTTCCGTTCTTCTTCGCAATTTTTATGTAGGCATCACTCCTTGGAATAGATTTATTCTTGATACCGTTACTGGAGGGAATTTCTTGGGTAGCCATACTTTTGATTCTTATTATGCTATGATAGATTTGTTTGGCTCACCACCTCTTTTGGTTAATGGAACTATGTTAACGTTGGAACATGTGATGCAAAGGCTTGAAATTATTGAAAATAAAGTTGCTACTACGGAATTGATTGAGAGTTTGGATAAGAAGATCCACAATCAAATTACCCAATATTGATCTAAGGTAGGAGTTACTTTGAATTTTTTTAAAGAAAAGGAACGCATAGTTAATGAAAGAATAGATCAAGATTCCACTAGAATTAATAAGCTTGAGGGTATTATTACCAACTTGGGGTCCGCTTTTTCTTCCCTAAAAAATACTCCAAATACTCCTACCAAAATTGCCAAGCTTATGTATGTTCCTAAAAATATGGGTGAATCTTCTAAGGAAACTGCGGACCTCAAATAAATAAGTGTTCATCCTAATTTTTTTTGCTATCATTAAGGAATCGTTTGCTACAAATGAATTTCTTGATTTCTTGCCTAAGAGTTTGATCAATAATAAGAGGAAAGAAATTCCTAAGGGTTATATGTGTTCTATTGAAGAATTGCCTACCAAAGATGATGATACCTAGATCTATCCTTGCTTTTATGCCTAGCTAGGGGCGTTAAACGATAGCGCTTGTTGGGAGGCAACCCAATTTTATTTTAGTTTTTTTTGCTTTTTGCTCCTGTTTAGGAATAAATATTTGATCTAGCCTCTGGTTAGATTTGTTTTTATGTTTTAATTAGTGTTTGTGCCAAGTAAAACCTATAGGATCTTCTTGGATGATAGTCATTTGATCTTGCTGAAAATTCCAGAAACTTTCTGTTCACGAATACAATTGTTAAAAATCACCAGAACGTGATAAAATACTGATTCCAATTGCAGTAGAGCAATAAACAAATTATCTAGGTCGTCCTATTTTGGTAGAATTTTTGGAGTTCCAGAAGTTTGTGCTAGTTACAGATTATTACAGACTATTCTGTTTTTGACAGATTCTGTTTTTCGTGTGTTGTTTGCTTATTTTGATGAATCTATGGCTAGTAAAAGAGTTTATAAACCATAGAGAAGTTGGAATACAGTAGGTTTAACACCCATATAAATAAATAATGAGTTCATTGCAGTACCTTGAAGTGGTGTTTTGTTTTCATTCGCTAACGGAACTCATGAGATTTTCTGTTAAGTTTTGTGTTGTGAAGTTTTCAAGTTTTGGGTAAAGATTTGATGGATTATGGAACAAGGAGTGGCAAGAGACTAAGCTTGGGGATGCCCAAGGCACCCCAAGGTAAAATCTAAGGACAACCCAAAAGCCTAAGCTTGGGGATGCCCCGGAAGGCATCCCCTCTTTCGTCTTCGTCCATCGGTACCTTTACTTGATGCTATATTTTTATTCACCACATGATATGTGTTTTCCTTGGATCGTCTTGTATGATTTGAGTCTTTGCTTTTTAGTTTACCACAATCATCCTCGCTGAATACACTTTTGAGAGAGACACACATGATTCAGAAATTATTAGAATACTCTATGTGCTTCACTTATATCTTTTGAGCTATATAGTTTTTGCTCTAGTGCTTCACTTATATCTTTTAGAGCACGGTGGTGGTTTTGTTTTATAGAAATTATTGTTCTCTCATGCTTCACTTATATTATTTTGAGAGTCCTACAAAACAGCATGGTAATTTGCTTAAATTGTGAAATTAGTCCTAATATGATAGGCATCCAAGATTAGTAAAAACTTTCTTATAAGTGCGTTGAATACTAAGAGAAGTTTGATGCTTGATGATTGTTTTGAGATATGGAGGTAGTGATATTAAAGTTGTGCTAGTTAAGTAATTGTCAATTTGAGAAATACTTGTGTTGAAGTTTGCAAGTCCCGTAGCATGCACGTATGGTAAACGTTGTGTAACAAATTTGAAACATGAGGTGTTCTTTGATTGTCCTCCTTATGAGTGGCGGTCGGGGACGAGCAATGGTCTTTTCCTACCAATCTATCCCCCTAGGAGCATATGCGTAGTGCTTGGTTTTTGATGACTTGTAGATTTTTGCAATAAGTATGTGAGTTCCTTATGACTAATGTTGAGTCCATGGATTATACGCACTCTCATCCTTCCATCATTGCTAGCCTCTTCGGTACCGTGCATTGCCCTTTCTCACCTTGAGAGTTGGTGCAAACTTCGCCGGTGCATCCAAACCCCATGATACGATACGCTCTATCGCACATAAACCTCATTATATCTTCCTCAAAACAGCCACCATACCTAACTATTATGGCATTTCCATAGCCATTCCGAGATATATTGCCATGCAACTTTCCATCGTTCCGTTTATCATGGCACGCTTCATCATTGTCATATTGCCTTGCATGATCATGTAGTTGACATCGTATTTGTGGCAAAGCCACCATGCATATTATTTCATACATGTCACTCTTGATTCATTGCCCATCCCGGTACACCGTCGTAGGCATTCATATAGAGTCATACTTTGTTCTAGTATCGAGTTGTAAATAAATAGAAGTGTGATGATCATCATTCATAGAGCATTGTCCCCAAAAAAAAGAGAAAGGCCAAAAAAAGGAAAGGCCCAAAAAAGAGAAAAGAAAATAAAAAGGGGCAATTGTGACGCCCGGATACTTAAGCTACAGTAAACCACTGTTAATGATGCCACGTCAGCACAATTACTGTTGCTAATCTCGCGTTAGTTCGAAACTGATTCAAATTCAAAAATCAAATCAAACGGTAAAAGTTTTCAAACTTTAAAACTAAAATATTCGAGTTGTGCCAAATAATGCAAAGTTAATTGTGGTGAAGAAACCCCACTTTTATAAAATGTTTTAATACCCTAAAATGATTAAAACAGTAGGTAAAACAATTAAATAAATGCATTTTGGGTTTTATAAAATACTAAACTATTTTGTTCAGGGATAAAACCTTTCGTGGCAGTAGTTATAATTGTAACTCTATTTTAGCTATGGGTTTCACTTTTTGTAAAACTATAAACTATTATATAAGAAAAATAAAACAGAACAGAATATAAATAAAAGAAAGAAAATACAAAAGATAAAACAGAAAAACAAAAAAAAA
>NC_057799.1:317609560-317788847 GCF_018294505.1 Triticum aestivum
CTCTTATTCTGGCATTCTGCAGTTCAGTCCACTGATATGGCCTCCTTTACACATATACCCATGCATATGTAGTGTAGTTCCTTGCTTGCGAGTACTTTGGATGAGTACTCACGGTTGCTTTCTTCCCCCTTTCTCCCCTTTCCTTTCCTTCTGGTTGTCGCAACCAGATGCTGGAGTCCAGGAGCCAGACGCCACCGTCGACGACGACCCCTACTACACTGGAGGTGCCTACTACTACGTGCTGCCCGCTGATGACGACCTGGAGTAGTTTAGGAGGATCCCAGGCAGGAGGCCTGCGCCTCTTTCGATCTGTATCCCAGTTTGTGCTAGCCTTCTTAAGGCAAACTTGTTTAACTTATGTCTGTACTCAGATATTGTTGCTTCCGCTGACTCGTCTATGATCGAGCACTTGTATTCGAGCCCTCGAGGCCCCTGGCTTGTATTATGATGCTTGTATGACTTATTTTATTTGTAGAGTTGTGTTGTGATATCTTCCCGTGAGTCCCTGATCTTGATCGTACACATTTGCGTGCATGATTAGTGTACGATTGAATCGGGGGCGTCACAGCAATGCTACTATCCTTTTTTTACACACTTGTGCTTCAAAGTAGCACCATGATCTTTATGATAGAGAGTCTCTTATTTTGTCACTTTCATATACTAGTGGGAATTTTTCATTATAGAACTTGGCTTGTATATTCCAACAATGGGCTTCCTCAAATGCCCTAGGTCTTCGTGAGTAAGCAAGTTGGATGCACACCCACTTAGTTCCTTTTGTTGAGCTTTCATACATTTATAGCTCTAGTGCATCCGTTGCATGGCAATCCCTACTCCTTGCATTGACATCAATCGATGGGCATCTCCCTAGCCCGTTGATTAGCCGCGTCAATGTGAGACTCCTTTTTTGTCTTCTCCACATAACCCCCATCATCATATTCTATTCCACCCATAGTGCTACATCCATGGCTCACGCTCATATATTGCGTGAAAGTCGAAAAAAGTTTGAGATTACTAAAGTATGAAACAATTGCTTGGCTTGTCATCGGGGTTGTGCATGATGAGAGCATTCTTGTGTGACGAAAATGGAGCATGACTAAACTATATGATTTTGTAGGGATGAACTTTCTTTGGTCATGTTATTTTGAGAAGACATAGTTGCTTAGTTAGTATGCTTGAAGTATTATTACTTTTATGTCAATATTAAACTTTTATCTTGAATCTTTCGGATCTGAATATTCATGCCACAAATAAGAGAATTACATTGAAAATTATGCTAAGTAGCATTCCACATCAAAAATTCTATTTTTATCATTTACCTACTCGAGGACGAGCAGGAATTAAGCTTGGGGATGCTTGATACGTCTCCAACTTATCTATAATTTTTGATTGTTCCATGCTATTATATATTCTGTTTTGGATGTTTAATGGGCTTTATTATACACTTTTATATTATTTTTGGGACTAACCTATTAACCGGAGGCCCAGCCCAAATTGCTGTTTTTTTGCCTATTTCAGTGTTTCGAAGGAAAAGGATATCAAACGGAGTCCAAACGGAATGAAACCTTCGGGAACATGATTTTCGGAACAAACGTGACCCAGAGGACTTGGAGTGGACGTCAAGCAATCGACGAGGAAGCCACGAGGCAGGGGGCGCCTACCCCCTGGGTGCGCCCTCCACCCTCGTGGGCCCCTCGTAGCTCCACCGACCTACTTCTTCCTCCTATATATACCTACGTACCCCGAAAACATCAGATACAAAGCCAAAACCCTATTTCCACCGCCGCAACCTTCTGTACCCGTGAGATCCCATCTTGGGGCCTTTTCCGGCGCCCCGCCGGAGGGGGCATCGATCACGGAGGGCTTCTACATCAACACCATAGCCTCTCCGATGATGTGTGAGTAGTTTACCTCAGACCTTCGGGTCCATAGTTATAAGCTAGATGGCTTCTTCTCTCTCTTTGGATCTCAATACAAAGTTCTCCTCGATCTTCTTGGAGATCTATGCGATGCAACTCTTTTTGCGGTGTGTTTGTCGAGATCCGATGAATTGTGGGTTTATGATCAAGATTATCTATGAACAATATTTGAATCTTCTCTGAATTCTTTTATGTATGATTGGTTATCTTTGCAAGTCTCTTCGAATTATCAGTTTGGTTTGGCCTACTAGATTGATCTTTCTTGCAATGGGAGAAGTGCTTAGCTTTGGGTTCAATCATGCGGTGCTCGATCCCAGTGATAGTAGGGGAAACGACACGTATTGTATTGTTGCCATCGAGGATAAAAAGATGGGGTTTATATCATATTGCTTGAGTTTATCCCTCTACATCATGTCATCTTACCTAGTGCGTTACTCTGTTCTTATGAACTTAATACTCTAGATGCATGCTGGATAGCGGTCGATGTGTGGAGTAATAGTAGGAGATGCAGGCAGGAGTCGGTCTACTTGTCACAGACGTGATGCCTATATACATGTTCATACCTAGATATTATCATAACTATGCTCAATTCTATCAATTGCTCGACAGTAATTCGTTTACCCACCATAATACTTATGCTCTTGAGAGAAGCCGCTAGTGAAACCTATGGCCCCCGGGTCTATCTTCCATCATATTAATCTTCCGTCAACTAGCTATTTCTATCTTCGTTTATTTTGCAATCTTTACTTTCACTCTTTATCATAAATAAAAATACCAAAAATATTATCTTACCATCTCTATCAGATATCACTTTTGCAAGTGGCCGTGAAGGGATTGACAACCCCTTTATCGCGTTGGTTGCAAGGTTCTTATTTGTTTGTGTAGGTGCGTGGGACTTGAGCGTGGTCTCCTACTGGATTGATACCTTGGTTCTCAAAAACTGAGGGAAATACTTACGCTACTTTACCGCATCACCCTTTCCTCTTCAAGGGAAAACCAACGCAGTGCTCAAGAGGTAGCAGTCTGCGTCTAGCTCCTCTCTTTCCTCTCTCCAACCTTATCTTTTTCCTTCCATAACAGTAGGCAATGGTTCTTCCATCCCCATTACGTGCACTGGTTCTACCTTGCTCTCTCCTAACCTATCTTTGCGTGAAGTTCTTGTGGCGCCTGCTCTTATCAAAAACCTGATATCTGTTCGTAAATTCACTATTGACAACCTTGTTTCTGTTGAGTTTGATCCCCTGGGTGTATCTGTGGGATCTTCACACCAAGGAGGTGATCGCTCGGTTCAATAGTTCTGATGACCTGTACACTGTCCGCGGCGTCGCTTCATCACCCTCCATCCACGCCATGGTCGCTTCCATCTCCCTTTGGCATCGACGGTTTGGGCATCCCAACAGCACCACCACGACCACTCTTCTTCGCGAGTTCCAGTTGCCGCATGCTCGCGAGGCCCATGACTCTGTTTTATGTCAAACCTGCCAGATGGGCAAGCATGTTAGACTGCCCTTTAGCTCTTCTACTACTCGTAGTTCTTTTCCTTTTGAATTGTTACATTGTGATCTATGGTAGTCCCCTATCCCTAGTGTCTCCGAATTTAAATTCTATCTTGTAATCGTGGATGACTACTCACATTTCATATGGACTTTCCCTCTTTGTTTCAAATCTGACGCGCACACTGTGTTTGTCAACTTTCAATGATATGTGTATACTCATTTCTCCCTCCCTATTCGTTTTCTTCAGTGTGACAATGGACGTGAATTCGACAATGCTTGCAACCTTGATTTTTTTCTTCATCACGACATTCTTCTTCGGTTCTCTTGTCCATATACTTCCCCTCAAAATGGAAAGGCTGAACGATCCCTCTGTAGCATCAACGATATACTTCGCACTCTCTTAATTCAAGCCTCCATGCCACCGCAGTACTGGGTAGAATCCCTCCGTCATGCCATGTTTCTCCTCAACATTCGACCCACTAAAACATGCCCCAAGTTCTCTCCCTACGATTCTCTTTTTCTTTCCCCTCCCTCCTATTCTGATCTTCGCATATTTGGTTGCTTGTCCTTTCCAAATCTCTCCGCCACTACAACCCACAAACTTGCCCCACGATCATTGCCCTGTGTTTTCCTCGGCTATTCAGATGATCATCGTGGCTATCGCTGCCTCCATCTTCCCTCTAGTCGGATCATCCTCTCCCGTGATGTCACGTTCGATGAAACCACGCTTCCCTTTGTGCATCATCACTCTGACAGTCTCTCCTCTCCTCTCTCAACCACCCATGCTCAGTCCACCCCGCCCAGGCCTCCTCGGATCGACGTGCATGCCGTGCATGGCACTGTTCACGTTGATCGGGCGCCACCGAGCCACTCGCAACCCATCGCTGTTAACCCCACGTAGCTATCACCCACCACCCCCTCTCTCTCTCAACCCCACCAACCCTACCCCATGCAGCCGCCTCTGGTGCCTCCTCCACCCCAATAAACAACTCCTCTTCCTCCCCCCACGTAAACAGCTCCTCTCCCTCTCCCCTGCCCCACCAATCTGTTTCTTCTTCCACCTCTCGCCCCATCGTCCCCTCTTCTCCTTCCCACGCCGCTCCCCCTACCACCTTGTGCAGTTCCCGTTCCTACCCCTGCCAATGCCCACACCATGCGCACCCGCAGCAAAGCTGGGTTCAGCCTTCCCCAACGTCGCCTCAACCTGACAGCCTCCTTTTCCGCACCCACTATCTCACCGATCCCCACTTCCTACAAGGAAGCCTTGCTTGACCCGCACTGGTTCCAAGCCATGAAGGACGAGTACGATGCTCTTCTCCAGAATCACACCTGGTCTCTCGTTCCCCGTCCTACCGGCGCCAATGTTGTCTCAGGAAAGTGGTTTGTTTTGCCACAAATTCAACTCTGATGGATCACTCGCGCGCTACAAAGCCCGTTGGGTTTGTCGCGGTGACTCGCAGCAACCTGGCATTGATTTCGACGAGACTTTCTCTCCGGTGGTTAAACCTAGCACCATCCGTGTGGTGCTTAGCATAGCGGTCTCCTCGGCTTGGCCAATCCACCAACTCGACGTGAAAAATGCTTTCCTCCATGGCTCTGTCAATGAAACGGTGTACTGTCGGCAGCCTCTCGGGTTCTCTCACCCAACCTATCCTGACCATGTTTGCCATCTGCAGAAATCACTATACGGCTTAAAACAGGCTCCACGTGCTTGGTTTCAACGTTTCGCTGCGTTTCTTCACACTATTGGTTTCCTCCCTTCCCGGTCTGACTCCTCTCTCTTTATCTTCAAAACAGATGCTCATGTTGCGTACCTCCTCTTATACGTTGATGACATTGTCGTCACCGCTTCTTCCTCGTCCTTTCTTGAGCACGTCATTTCCTCTCTGCAGGCGGAATTCTGCATGACAGATCTCGGGCACCTCCATCATTTTCTCGGCATCGTCGTTTCCCGCTCTTCCTCGGGTCTTTTTCTGTCCCAACGGCAGTACGCCCTCGACATCCTTTCCAAGGCCGGGATGTTCGATTGCCATCCGATGCGCACTCCTGCCGAAACAGGCTCAAAACTTTCCTCCGGTGGTGACCCTATCCCCGATGCCACTCTTTACCGTAGCCTAGCAGGAGCCTTGCAGTACATGACCCTCACTCGCCCTGAGCTCGCCTACCCTGTCCAGCAGGCTTGCCTCTTCATGCATGATCCCCGTCTCCCACATCTCAAACACATCCATCGCATTGTCCGCTACCTCAAGGGCACCCTCGACCACGGTCTCTTCATCAACACCTCCCCCCCAACACTCTTACAGCGTACTCTGATGCGGACTAGGCAGGATGCCCGGACACTCGACGATCTACCTCCGGATATTGTGTTTATTTGGGTGATAATTTGATTTCTTGGTCTTCCAAAAGGCAGCTAACAGTCTCCAGGTCCTCCGCGGAAGCTGAGTATCGTTCGGTGGCTCATGCAGTTGCAGAAACAGTTTGGCTTCGTCAGCTCCTTGGCGAACTTCACCGACCTATTCACCAGGCCACTATTGTGTATTGTGACAATATCTCTGCTGTATACATGTCATGTAATCCTGTTCAGCATCGTAGAGCTAAGCATATAGAGATAGACATCCACTTTGTAAGAGAGAAAGTAGCAATAGGTGAGGTCAGAGTTATTCATGTTCCTACAAGTGCTCAGTTCGCAGACATCTTCACCAAGGGGCTGCTGACGGCGACCTTCGTCGACCTTCGCTTCAGTCTTAACGTCGTCACACCCCACGCTGACACTGCGGGGGGAGGCGACAGACTTGGTCAGCTCAGGAGCGCCCACGCTCCTGCCCACGATCACCACTATGCCCACGTTGTGGAACTGGTTGCGGCCGCTATATGTACCCCTCTCTCTCTGTATCTCAGATCAAGCAATGAGAAACTAGATTACTTCAGTTTTACATACTACTCCCTCCGTTCTTAAATATTTGTCTTTCTAGATATATCAAATGAACACATATGGATGTATTTAGACATATTTTAGAGTGTAGATTCACTCATTTTGCTTCGTATGTAGTCACTTGTTGAAATATTTAGAAAGACAAATATTTAGGAACGAAAGGTGTAGATATCTACATGTACATTAGCATGAGCTGAACAACTTCTCTGTAAGAAGCTTCTTCTCTGCAAGAAGGAAGAAAGCTTAGCTTGGAAGAAAACCAAACCAAAAGAGTATCCACACAAGGCACCGGCAGTAAAGAGAAAAGGGAACCATCCAGCATGCATACCGACTCTTATGATGGCTTTAATACTACTCTACGTACGCAAATCATGCAGATGTTTTTTTTTTCCTTTTGTTATAAATAACGTACAAGAGCTTTTTCCTAAACAAACTAGCGAAACCATACGGTACTAGTCTAAAGTCTAAGCTTTACTGCAAGAATGACGGGCAAACATTCGTTCTGAAAGAATACAACCATACTCTCTTGTATAAACAATCAATCAGTCGTTGTAGTATGTTGTTTTGTCCACGTGACACAGCCCGAAGAATGTTTGTCCGTCGACGAGAGACTCGCCAACTGCAGGCAGCACATGGCACCCGGGCCACACGAGCAATTAACAAGATGTGATGATAGCCATTTCTCAATTTAGAAGGTAGAGCAAGTCCAAAGCAAAGCTGTCTGAAGTAGTGCCCCCACCCCAATACTCGCTAGTTTCTCTGGTACTGCTCCATCCATGTAATCTTTGAAAGGAGCAAATTTGGCGCTTTGGATTACCGCTGCGTTTGGCTGGTCCTGATTTTAGAGGAACGGTGAAATCAACAGTTGCGCAAAGAGGGTACACGGTTGCACGCGTGGGGAAGAGCGGGATACGACCTCACTCACGACCTCAAAATTGTAGGGATTATAAGTTTCAAAAAAAATGTACTACCTCCGTTTCAGTTTACAAGTCCTACGCGTATACCTAGGTTGCTAATTTTATCACCCTAATATAAACTATATAACACAAAAATTATATCGTTTGAAAATAGAACATCTGAAATTTATATTGGTATATTTTTGTAATATATGACTTGTATTAGGTGGTCAAATTGACGACCTAGGGATACGCGCACGCCCTGTAAACTGAGAGAGAGGTAGTAGGGATTATTTAAGCTCAATTTAATGTACGTAAACACACACTTTATAAAGTGAAGAAAGCAATAAAATATTATTATTTAATAACGACAACTCACAAAAACAAACTCGCCATATTAGGTATGTCCTTGAACTACTTTGTGACAACTTTATTTCATTTCTAACAACCATTTTGCAAACCGAAGACAAATTATGAGTGGCTTTGCGGGCATCCGGAGCGCTGCCACGTCCGCTTCTGAGTGCCCTGCCCCACCATTAACCCCTCCCTCGCCCATGTGCTCTTCCCGCCGAAACAGTCAGCACCGCTCCAAAGGGTTAGTGCCGCACTCATGCCCGGCCAGAGCGACGCGACCTCTCATTGTTGTCGGCATTGAAGCGGCGCGCCGGCCGAGCGCCACCCACGCCGCTTCCCGGTGCACGTGATATGTCTCCGCATTCAAATGACGCCAGTCCGTCCGCCTCCCTACATTAAACATCGCGGTTCCCGAGGAACCTACTCCATCACCCATGCGTCTGCCGCCCACTATTAACCACACCGCAGCGGCCCATTGCCATCTGTCCGCTATATAAACCCCAGCCCCGGCCATAGCCACATTCATCCTCCTTCGATCCCTTTCTCCTCTCTGCACCATGCCCGCCATGGCCTCCTCGTGCTCCAAAGCTCTCTAGGACACCCTCTCCACATAGATGAAGAAGGAGATGGCCTCCATTCCTGTCGGCTGGCAGCCCGGCCAGCAGAAGGAGGCTAACGACGCCCCAATGGATGACGAGCCGGCGCCACCCTCCTCGCCGGTGCATGCCGGCCTCACCATCGGTGAGGCCCGTGCGCACTATATGGACATGCTGCGGGAGGAGGAGGAGGCCAAGTTGCAATACGTGCGGGCCGACCAGCACTATAACCTCTGCCTCCTCGAGGAGCACCGGCGCGCGAAGGAGCAACTCGCCGCCGTCACGATCATCGTGTTGTACGTGGACGTGGCGGAGCAGGAGGCACTGGTTGACTCCTACCGCTCCACCTGTGAGATCCGCCGCGACCGTTGGATGTACCGCCTCCATTAGGTTGAATTGGCAGCCAGCTACAGAAAGTTCGACGAGGCGGCGGATGAGGTGTGGGGCAAGAGCGATAACGAGGAGGACATTGCCAGCTCTAGGACGAAGCCGGCACATCTGCGGGTGCCGACGGCAGTGAGGAAGAGTAGTGCATGGTAGGTCGCCGCCGCTCGGCTTCCAAGAAGGCCACTGCTCTTCCCATCCCGTTGAAACCAATCTTGGTGGGCTGAACATCGTTGGTTGATTGGCCACTTGGCAGCGATATGGAGGTGAACAAATTCACTTCGCGGGGCTCCAGAGACGAAGGTACAGAGGTGGAGCTGGAGAGCGCCGAGGTGAAACTGGAGAAGGCTAAGGTAATGACCGAAGATTTCAGTTCTCGAGGCTCATGGCATGACATGGGGAACACGCGTCCGCGATCTTAGATATAGCGTAGGGTTTAGTCCGGTTTATATGAAAAAATGTAATTAATTTCATTTGGTTTATACGAACTGTTCAAAATGTAATGAATTTCGGCCAGCTTAAATGAAATCCGTCGTGTTTGCATGAATTTTGTCAGGTTAGGTCAAACGGTAGTTGAAATGTATGCAGACATGGTTGTATGGTCGGTTCCTACATCGATGTCCGTGGACGGATGCCAAAGAAATTTGCAGGTCAGTGTTAGAGATGCCTAAGAGCATCTATAGCCGGGCGCCTGAAACCCTCCTCAAACGCCCGGGCGGGCCACCCGGTCACTGACCGGTCACTTTTTTCGACCTAGACGGATGCCTCAAACGGGCTTCAAACGTCCGGCCTGACCGGCACTGATGTCTACTACGCAACCTTCTTCTTGTAGACGTTGTTGGGCCTCCAAGTGCAGAGGTTTGTAGGACAGTAGCAAATTTTCCTCAAGTAGATGACCTAAGGTTTATCAATCCGTGGGAGGCGTAGGATGAAGATGGTCTCTCTCAAGCAACCCTGCAACCAAATAACAAAGAGTCTCTTGTGTCCCCAACACACCCAATACAATGGTAAATTGTATAGGTGCACTAGTTCGGCGAAGAGATGGTGATACAAGTGCAATATGTATGGTAGATATAGGTTTTTGTAATCTGAAAATATAAAAACAGCAAGGTAACAAGTAATAAAAGTGAGCGTAAACAGTATTGCAATGCTAGGAAACAAGGCCTAGGGTTCATACTTTTACTAGTGCAAGTTCTCTCAACAATAATAAAATAACTGGATCATATAACAATCCCTCAACATGTAACAAAGAGTCACTCCAAAGTCACTAATAGCGGAGAACAAACGAACAGATTATTGTAGGGTACGAAACCACCTCAAAGTTATTCTTTCGGATCGATCTATTCAAGAGTTCGTACTAGAATAACACCTTATGACACAAATCAACCAAAACCCTAATGTCACCTAGATACTCCAATGTCACCTCAAGTATCTGTGGGCATGATTACGATATGCATCACACAATCTCATATTCATCTATTCAACCAACACAAAGTACTTCAAAGAGTGCCCCGAAGTTTCTACCGGAGAGTCAAGACGAAAACGTGTGCCAACCCCTATGCATAGGTTCATGGGCGGAACCCGCAAGTTGATCACCAAAACATACATCAAGTGGATCACATGATATCCCATTGTCACCACAGATACGCACATGCAAGACATACAACAAGTGTTCTCAAATCCTTAAAGACTCAATCCGATAAGATAACTTCAAAGGGAAAACTCAATCCATTACAAGAGAGTAGAGGGGGAGAAACATCATAAGATCCAACTATAATAGCAAAGCTCGCGATACATCAAGATCGTGCCAAATCAAGAACACAAGAGAGAGAGAGAGAGATCAAACACATAGCTACTGGTACATACCCTCAGCCCCGAGGGTGAACTACTCCCTCCTCATCATGGAGAGCGCCGAGATGATGAAGATGGCCACCGGTGAGGGATCCCCCCTCCGGTAGGGTGCCGGAATAGGGTCCCGATTGGTTTTTTGTGGCTACAGAGGCTTGCGGCGGCGGAACTCCCGATCTATTCTGCTCCCCGATGGTTTTAGGGTATATTAATATATATATATATATATAGGCGAAAGAAGTCGGTCTGGGGAGCCACGAGGGGCCCACGAGGGTGGAGGGCGCGCCCGGGGGGTGGGCGCGCCCCCTGCCTTGTGTTCTCCTGGTTGATCTCCTGACGTGCACTCCAAGTCTCCTGGATTGCTTCCGCTCCAAAAATAACTCTCCCGAAGGTTTCATTCCGTTTGGACTCCGTTTGATATTCCTTTTCTGCAAAACACTGAAATAAGGGGAAAACAGAAACTGGCACTGGGCTCTGGGTTAATAAGTTAGTCCCAAAAATAATATAAAAGTGCATAGTAAAGCCCATTAAACATCCAAGATGGATAATATAATAGCATGAATACTTCATAAATTATAGATACATTGGAGACGTATCAGCATCCCCAAGCTTAATTCCTGCTCGTCCTCGAGTAGGTAAATGATAAAAGAAAGAATTTATGAAGTCTGAATGCTAGCAGGTGCATAAGTTTGATCAATGATAATTTCAATCACCTTTTCTAGCATCATTATATGTCATAACAGTAGCTCAACTCATAGAACTTTGCATGATCAAGTAACAAGCTATTCACATGTTAAAGTATAGATCGTAAACTTTCTTGAAAACTAACAAACCGTGTTATTAGTCATCAAACAATTACAATTCATCTTATTTTCAAGAAGAGTCTATGTCAGAGCTTTGATTTAGCAAACTCCACATACTCAACTATCATTTAGTCTTTCACAATTGCTAACACTCACGCGATATGTATGGGTTCAAAGTTTTAATCAGACACAGAGAAAGATAGGGGCTTATAGATTCGCCTCCCAACCTTTTACCTCAAGGGTAATGTCAACAACAATAGTTCATGATGCCTTACATCCAATTGGATATATATATATATATATATATATATATATATATATATATATATATATATATATATATATATATATCAGAATCTTTCCAACACGAGGTGCTTGCCAAAGGATAAAATGAAAAAAGGAAAGGTGAAGATCACCATGACTCTTGCATAAAAGTAAAAGATAGGCCCTTCGCAGAGGGAAGCAGAGGTTGCCATGCGCTTTTTATAGTTGGATGTAGAAAATCTTAATGCGAGGGAACGTCACTTTATATTTCCACTTGTGATAGGGACCTTTATTATGCAGTCCGTCGCTTTTATTTCTTCCATATCACAAGATCGTATAAAGCTTATTTTCTCCACACTAAAAGATCATACATATTTAGAGAGCAATTTTTATTGCATGCACCGATGACAACTTACTTGAAGGATCTTACTCAATCCATAGGTAGGTATTGAAGGAAATATGCCCTAGAGGCAATAATAAAGTTATTATTTATTTCCTCATAACATGATAAATCTTTATTATTCATGCTAGAATTGTATTAACCGGAAACATTACATGTGTGAATACATAGACAAACAGAGTGTCACTAGTATGCCTCTAGTTGACTAGCTCGTTGATCAAAGATGGTTATGTTTCCTAGCCATAGACAAAGAGTTGTCATTTGATTAACGGGATCACATCATTAGGAGAATGATGTGATTGACTTGACCCATTCCGTTAGCTTAGCACTTGATCGTTTAGTATGTTGCTATTGCTTTCTTCATGACTTATACATGTTCCTATGACTATGAGATTATGCAACTCCCGTTTACCGGAGGAACACTTTGTGTGCTACCAAACGTCACAACGTAACTGGGTGATTATAAAGGTGCTCTACAGGTGTCTCCGAAGGTACTTGTTGGGTTGGCGTATTTCGAGATTAGGATTTGTCACTCCGATTGTCGGAGAGGTATCTCTAGGCCCACTCGGTAATGCACATCACTTAAGCCTTGCAAGCATTGCGACTAATGAGTTAGTTGTGGGATGATGTATTACGGAACGAGTAAAGAGACTTGCCGGTAACGAGATTGAACTAGGTATTGAGATACCGACGATCGAATCTCGGGCAAGTAATATACCGATGACAAAGGGAACAACGTATGTTGTTATGCGGTCTGACCGATAAAGATCTTCGTAGAATATGTGGGAGCCAATATGAGCATCCAGGTTCCGCTATTGGTTATTGACCGGAGACATGTCTCGGTCATGTCTACATAGTTCTCGAACCCGTAGGGTCCGCACGCTTAAAGTTCGATGACGATTGTATTATGAGTTTATGTGATTTGATGTACCGAAGGTAGTTCGGAGTCCCGGATGAGATCGGGGACATGACGAGGAGTCTCAAAATGGTCGAGACGTAAAGATCGATATATTGGACGACTATATTCGGACATCGGAAAGGTTCCGAGTGATTAGGGTATTTTCGGGGGTACCGGGGAGTTACGGGAATACGAGGAAGAAGCAATGGGCCTCATGGGCAAAGTGGTGGAAGAGAGGAGGCAGGGCGCGCGGCCCCCCTAGCCCAAACCGAATTGGACTAGGGGGCCGGCCCCCCTTTCCTCCTTTTCCTCCCTCTCCTTCCT
Source organism: Triticum aestivum (assembly GCF_018294505.1). Classification (NCBI taxonomy): domain Eukaryota; kingdom Viridiplantae; phylum Streptophyta; class Magnoliopsida; order Poales; family Poaceae; genus Triticum; species Triticum aestivum. Next base: position 317,622,672 of record NC_057799.1, read on the forward strand.
TCTCCTTGTCCTTCCCTTCCTTCCCCTCTCCTACTTGGACTAGGAAAGAGGGGGGAATCCTACTTGGAGTAGGATTGCCCTCCTTGGGCGCGCCTCCTCCCCTTGGCCGGCCCTCTCCTCCTCCCCCCTTTATATACGGAGGAGGGGGCACCCCATAGACACAACAATTGATCCCTTGGATCTCTTAGCCATGTGCGGTGCCCCCCTCCATCATAATCCACCTTGGTCATATCGTAGCGGTGCTTAGGCGAAGCCCTGCGTCAGTAGAACATCATCATCATCACCACGCCGTCGTGCTGAAAGAACTCTCCCTCAAAGCTCGGCTGGATCGGAGTTCGAGGAACGTCATCGGGTTGAACGTGTGCTGAACTCGGAGGTGCCGTGCGTTCGGTACTTGATCGGTCGGATCGTGAAGACGTACGACTACATCAACTGTGTTGTGCTAACGCTTCCGCTTTCGGTCTACGAGGGTACGTGGACACACTCTCCCCTCTCGTTGCTATGCATCACCGTGATCCTGTGTGTGCGTAGGAAATGTTTTTGAAGTTACTACGTTCCCCAACAGTGGCATCCGAGCCAGGTTTTATGCGTTGATGTTATATGCACGAGTAGAACACAAGTGAGTTGTGGACGATACAAGTCATACTGCTTACCAGCATGTCATACTTCGGTTCGGCGGTATTGTTGGATGAAGCGGCCCGGATCGACATTACGCGTACGCTTACGCGAGACTGATTCTACCGACGTGCTTTGCACACAGGTGGCTGGCGGGTGTCAGTTTCTCCAACTTTAGTTGAACCGAGTGTGGCTACGCCCGGTCCTTGAGATGGTTAAAACAACACTAACTTGACGAACTATCGTTGTGGTTTTGATGCGTAGGTAAGAACGGTTCTTGCTCAGCCCGTAGCAGCCACGTAAAACTTGCAACAACAAAGTAGAGGACGTCTAACTTGTTTTTGCAGGGCATGTTGTGATGTGATATGGTCAAGACGTGATGAGATATAAGTTGTTGTATGAGATGATCATGTTTTGTTGAAGTTATCGGCAACTGGCAGAAGCCTTATGGTTGTCTCTTTATTGCATAAGATGCAAGCGCCAAATAATTGCTTTACTTTATCGCTATGCGATAGCAATAGTTGCAAGAGCAATAGTTGACGAGACGGCCATCTGACGACACACTGATATAGATCAAGATGATGGAGATCATGGTGTCATGCCGGTGACGATAGAGATCATGACGGTACTTTGGAGATGGAGATCAAAGGCGCAAGATGATCCTGGCCATATCATGTCACATATTTTGATTGCATGTGATGTTTATCTTTTATACATCTTATTTTGCTTAGTTCGACGGTAGCTTTATAAGATGATCTCTCACTAAATTTCAAGATAAAAGTGTTCTCCCTGAGTATGCACCGTTGCCAAAGTTCGTCGTGCCCAGACACCATGTGATGATCGGGTGTGATAAGCTCTACGTCCATCTACAACGGGTGCAAGCCAATTTTGCACACGCAGAATACTCAGGTTAAACTTGACGAGCCTAGCATATGCAGATATGGCCTCGGAACACTGAGACTGAAAGGTCGAGCATGAATCATATAGTAGATATGATCAACATAGTGATGTTCACCATTGAAAACTACTCCATTTCACGTGATGATCGGTTATGGTTTAGTTGATTTGTATCACGTGATCACTTAGATGATTAGAGGGATGTCAATCTAAGTGGGAGTTCTTAAGTAATATGATTAATTGAACTTTAATTTATCATGAACTTAGTCCTGATAGTATTTTGCAAATAATGTTATAGATCAATAGCTCGCGTTGTTGCTTCCCTATGTTTTATATGTGTTCCTAGAGAAAACTACATTGAAAGATGTTAGTAGCAATGATGCGGACTGGATCCATGATCCGAGGTTTATCCTCATTGCTGCACAGAAGAATTATGTCCTTGATGCACCGCTAGATGACAGACCTATTGCAGGAGCAGGTGCAGACGTTATGAACGTTTGGCTAGCTCAATATGATGACTACTTGATAGTTTAGTGCGCCATGCTTAACGGCTTAGAATCGGGACTTCAAAGACGTTTTGAACGTCATGGACCATATGAGATGTTCCAGGAGTTGAAGTTAATATTTCAAGCAAATACCCGAGTTGAGAGATATGAAGTCTCCAACAAGTTCTATAGCTAAAAGATGGAGGAGAATAGCTCAAGCAGTGAGCATGTGCTCAGATTTTCTGGGTACTACAATCGCTTGAATCAAGTGGGAGTTAATCTTCCAGATAAGATAGTGATTGACAGAATTCTCTAGTCACCATCACCAAGTTAGTAGAACTTCGTGATGAACTATAATATGCAAGGGATAACTGAAACGATTCCCAAGCTCTTCGTGATGCTGAAATCGACGAAGGTAGAAATCAAGAAAAACATCAAGTGTTGATGGTTGACAAGACCACTAGTTTCAAGAAAAGGGCAAAGGGAAGAAGGGGAACTTCAAGAAGAACGGCAAGCAAGTTGCTGCTCAAGTGAAGAAGCCCAAGTCTGGTCCTAAGCCTGAGACTAAGTGTTTCTACTGCAAAGGGACTGGTCACTGGAAGCGGAACTGCCCCAAGTATTTGGCGGATAAGAAGGATGGCAAAGTGAACAAAGGTATATTGGATATACATGTTATTGATGTGTACTTTACTAGTGTTTATAGCAGCCCCTCGGCATTTGATACTGGTTTAGTTGCTAAGAGTAGTAACTCGAAACGGGAGTTGCAAAATAAAGAGAAACTAGTAAAGGGCTAGGTGACGATGTGTGTTGGAAGTAGTTCCAAGATTGATATGATCATCATCGCACACTCCATATACTTTCGGGATTAGTGTTGAAACTAAATAAGTGTTATTTGGTGTTTGCGTTGAGCATGAATATGATTTGATCATGTTTGTTGCAATACGGTTATTCATTTAAATTAGAGAATAATTGTTGTTCTGTTTACATGAATAAAACCTTCTATGGTCATACACCCAATAAAATGGTTTGTTGGATCTCGATCGTAGTGATACACATATTCATAATATTGAAGCCAAAAGATGCAAAGTTAATAATGATAGTGCAACTTATTTGTGGCACTGCCGTTTAGGTCATATTGGTGTAAAGCGCATGAAGAAACTCCATGCTGATGGGATTTTTGAATCACTTGACGCTTGCGAACCATGCCTTATGGGCAAGATGACTAAGACTCCGTTCTCCGGAACAATGGAGCGAGCAACTGACATATTGGAAATAATACATACTGATGTATGCGATCCGATGAGTGTTGAGGCTCGCGGCGGGTATCGTTATTTTCTCACCTTCACAGATGATTTGAGCAGATATGGGTATATCTACTTGATGAAACATAAATCTGAAACATTTGAAAAGTTCAAATAATTTCAGAGTGAAGTGGAAAATCATCGTAACAAGAAAATAAAGTTTCTACGATCTGATCATGAAAGAGAATATTTGAGTTACGAGTTTGGTCTTCATTTGAAACAATGCGGAATAATTTCGCAACTCACGCCACCTGGAACACCACAGCGTAATGGTGTGTCCGAACGTCGTAATCGCACTTTACTAGATATGGCGCGATCTATGATGTCTCTTACTGATTTACCGCTATCGTTTTGGGGTTATGCATTAGAGACAGCTGCATTCACGTTAAAAAGGGCACCATATAAATCCGTTGAGACAACACCATATGAACTATGGTTTAGCAAGAAACCTAAGCTGTCGTTTCTTAAAGTTTGGGGCTGCGATGCTTATGTGAAAAAGCTTCAACCTGATAAGCTCGAACCCAAATCGGAGAAATGTGTCTTCATAGGATACCCAAAGGAAACTATTGGGTACACCTTCTATCACAGATCCGAAGGCAAGATATTCGTTGCTAAGAACGGATCCTTTCTAGAGAAGGAGTTTCTCTCGAAAGAAGTGAGTGGGAGGAAAGTAGAACTTGATAAGGTAATTGTACCTTCTCCCAACTTGGAAAGTAGTTCATCACTGAAATCAGTTCCAATGATGCTTACACCAATTAGTGAGGAAGTTAATGATGATGATCATGAAGTTTCGGATCAAGTTACTACCGAACCTCGTAGGTCAACCAGAGTACGTTCCGCACCAGAGTGGTACGGTAATCCTATTCTGGAGTTCATGTTACTTGACCATGACGAACCTACGAACTATGAGGAAGCGATGATGAGCCCAGATTCCGCGAAATGGCTTGAGGCCATGAAATCTGAGATAGGATCCATGTATGAAAATAAAGTATGGACTTTGGTGGAATTGCCCGATGATCGGCAAGCCATAGAAAATAAATGAATCTTCAAGAGGAAGACAGACGCTGATAGTAGTGTTACTATCTACAAAGCTAGACTTGTCAAAAGATTTTGACAAAGTTCAAGGTGTTGAGTACAATGAGATTTTCTCACTCATAGCGATGCTTAAGTCTGTCTGAATCATGTTAGCAAATTGCCACATTTTATGAAATCTGGCAAATGGATGTCAAAACTACATTCCTTAATGGATCTCTTAAAGAAGAGTTGTATATGATGCAACCAGTAGGTTTTGTCGATCCTAAAGGTGCTGACAAAGTGTGCAAAGCTCCAGCGATCCATTTTTGGACTGGTGCAAGCATCTCGGAGTTGGAATATGCGCTTTGATAAGTTGATCAAAGCATATAGTTTTATACAGACTTGTGGTGAAGCCTGTATTTACAAGAAAGTGAGTGGGAGCACTACAACATTTCTGATAAGTATATGTGAATGACATATTGTTGATCGGAAATAATGTAGAATTTTCTGGAAAGCATAAAGGAGTATTTGAAAGGAGTTTTTTCAAATAAAGACCTCGGTGAGGCTGCTTACATATTGAGCATCAAGATCTATAGAGATAGATCAAGACGCTTGATAAGTTTTTTCAATGAGTACATACCTTGACAAGTTTTTTGAAGTAGTTCAAAATGGAACAGTCAAAGAAAGAGTTCTTGCCTGTGTTACAAGGTGTGAAATTGAGTAAGACTCAAAGCCCGACCACAGTAGAAGATAGAAAGAGAATGAAACGTCATTCCCTATGCCTCAGCCATAGGTTCTATAAAGTATGCCATGCTGTGTACCAGATCTATTGTATACCCTACACTGAGTTAAGCAAGGGAGTACAATAGTGATCTAGGAATAGATCACTGGACAGCGGTCAAAATTATCCTTAGTGGAATAAGGATATGTTTCTCGATTATGGAGGTGACAAAAGGTTCGTCGTAAAGGGTTACGTCGATGCATGTTTTGACACTGATCCAGATGACTCTAAGTCTCAATCTGGATACATATTGAAAGTGGGAGCAATTAGCTAGAGTAGCTCCGTGCAGAGCATTGTTGACATAGAAATTTGCAAAATACATGCAGATCTGAATGTGGCAGACCCGTTGACTAAACTTCTCTCACAAGCAAAACATGATCACATAGTACTCTTCGGGTGTTAATCACATAGCGATGTGAACTAGATTATTGACTCTTGTAAACCCTTTGGGTATTGCTCACATGACGATGTGAACTATTGGTGTTAAATCACATGGCGATGTGAACTAGATTATTGACTCTAGTGCAAGTGGGAGACTGAAGGAAATATGCCCTAGAGGCAATAATAAAGTTATTATTTATTTCCTTATAACATGATAAATGTTTATTATTCATGCTAGAATTGTATTAACCGGAAACATGATACATGTGTGAATACATAGACAAACAGAGTGTCACTAGTATGCCTCTAGTTGACTAGCTCGTTGATCAAAGATGGTTATGTTTCCTAGCCATAGACAAAGAGTTGTCATTTGATTAACGGGATCACATCATTAGGAGAATGATGTGATTGACTTGACCCATTCCGTTAGCTTAGCACTTGATCGTTTAGTATGTTGCTATTGCTTTCTTCATGACTTATACATGTTCCTACGACTATGAGATTATGCAACTCCCGTTTACCGGAGGAACACTTTATGTGCTACCAAACGTCACAACATAACTGGGTGATTATAAAGGTGCTCTACAGGTGTCTCCGAAGGTACTTGTTGGGTTGGCGTATTTCAAGATTAGGATTTGTCACTCCGATTGTCGGAGAGGTATCTCTAGGCCCACTCGGTAATGCACATCACTTAAGCCTTGCAAGCATTGCGACTAATGAGTTAGTTGTGGGATTATGTATTACGGAACGAGTAAAGAGACTTGCCGGTAATGAGATTGAACTAGGTATTGAGATACCGACGATCGAATCTCGGGCAAGTAATATACCGATGACAAAGGGAACAATGTACGTTGTTATGCGGTTTGATCGATAAAGATCTTCGTAGAATATGTGGGAGCCAATATGAGCATCCAGGTTCCGCTATTGGTTATTGACCGGAGACGTGTCTCGGTCATGTCTACATAGTTCTCGAACCCGTAGGATCCGCACGCTTAAAGTTCGATGATTATTGTATTATGAGTTTATGTCATTTGATGTACCGAAGGTAGTTCGGAGTCCCGGATGAGATCGGGGACATGACGAGGAGTCTCAAAATGGTCGAGACGTAAAGATCGATATTTTGAACGACTATATTCGGACATCGGAAAGGTTCCGAGTGATTCGGATATTTTCGGGGGTACCGGGGAGTTACGGGAATACGAGGAAGAAGCAATGGGCCTCATGGGCCGAGTGGTGGAAGAGAGGAGGCAGGGCGTGCGGCCCCCCTTGCCCAAACCGAATTGGACTAGGGGGCCGGCCCCCCTTTCCTCCTTTTCCTCCCTCTCCTTCCTTCTCCTTCTTCTTCCCTTCCTTCCCCTCTCCTACTTGGACTAGGAAAGAGGGGGGAATCCTACTTGGAGTAGGATTGCCCCCCTGGGCGCGCCTCCTCCCATTGGCCGGCCCTCTCCTCCTCCCCCCTTTATATACGGAGGAGGGGGGCACCCCATAGACACAACAATTGATTCCTTGGATCTCTTAGCCGTGTGCGGTGCCCCCCTCCACCATAATCCACCTCGGTCATATCGTAGCGGTGCTTAGGCGAAGCCCCGCATTGGTAGAACATCATCATCGTCACCACGCGGTCGTGCTGACGGAACTCTCCCTCAAAGCTCGGCTGGATCGGAGTTCGAGGGACGTCATCGAGCTGAACGTGTGCCGAACTCGGAGGTGCCGTGCGTTCGGTACTTGATCGGTCGGATCGTGAAGACATACAACTACATCAACTGCGTTGTGCTAACGCTTCCGCTTTCGGTCTACGAGGGTACGTGGACACACTCTCCCCTCTCGTTGCAATGCATCACCATGATCCTGTGTGTGCGTAGGAAATTTTTTGAAATTACTACGTTCCCCAACAGGTATGGTGGACTCTCATGGCAATACTGGTTTAAGGGATGTTTGGAAGCACAAGTAGTATCTCTACTTGGTGCAAGGAATTTGGCTAGCATGAGGGGGAAAGGCAAGCTCAACGCGTTGGGCGATCCATGACAATATACTTTATTTCGGATATAAGAAAACATAACCCATTACGTTGTCTTCCTTGTCCAACATCAACCTTTTAGCATGTCATATTTTAATGAGTGCCCACAATTACAAAAGATGTCCAAGATAGTATATTTATATGTGAAATCTCTCTTCCTTCAATATTCGTTCATGAATTGTTCAAGTGACCAATACAATGCTTGCTAACCTTAAATAAATTTACCACCTCTACTTCTTATATGTAAAGTCATTACTCCCCATGGGATAAGCATATGAAACATATATAATTTTAGATTTATGATATATTCAATTTATTCAACCATTTACTCATAGGATATAAGTGAAGCACACGAGTAAATGACAAACTACTCCAAAAAGATATAAGTGAAGATTAATGAGTAGTTAAATAATTATGTAGCTATGTGAAGACTCTCTCCCATTTAAGAATTTCAGATCTTGGTATTTTATTCAAACAGCAAGCAAAACAAAATAAAATGACATGACGCTCCAAGCAAAACACATATCATGTGGTGAATAAAAATATAGCTCCAAGTAAAGTTACCGATGAACGAAGACGAAAGAGGGGATGCCTTCTAGGGCATCCCCAAGCTTAGACTCGTGGTTATCCTTAAATATTACCTTCGGGTGCCTTGGTCATCCCCAAGCTTAGGCTCTTTCCACTCCTTATTCCATAGTCCATCGAATCTTTACCCAAAACTTGAAAACTTCACAACACAAAACTCAACAGAAAACTCGTAAGCTCCGTTAGTATAAGAAAATAAATCACCACTTTTGGTACTGTAATGAACTCATTCTAAATTCATATTGGTGTAATATCTACTGTATTCCAACTTATCTATGGTTCATACCCTCCGATACTACTCACAGATTCATCAAAATAAGCAAACAACACATAGAAAACAGAATCTGCCAAAAACAGAACAGTCTGTAGTAATCTGTATCAAACGTATACTTCTGTAACTCCAAAAATTCTGAAATAAATTGGTGGACCTGAGGAATTTGTCTAGTAATCATCTGAAAAAAGAATCAACTAAATAGCACTCTCCAGTAAAGTTTTAGCTAATCTCGTGAGCGCTAAAGTTTCTGTTTTTTACAGCATGATCATAAAGACTTCACCCAAGTCTTCCCAAAGGTTCTACTTGGCACAAGCACTAATTAAAACATAAAACCACATCTAAACAGAACCTAGATGGATTATTTATTCCTAAACAAAACCAAAAAGCAAGAAACTAAAATAAAATTGGGTTGCCTCCCAACAAGCGCTATCGTTTAACGCCCCTAGCTAGGCATGATGATTTCAATGATGCTCACAAAAAGATAAGAATTGAAACATAAAGAGAGAATCATGAAGAATATGACTAGCACATTTAAGTCTAACCCACTTCCTACACATAGGGATTTTGTGAGCAAACAACTTATGGGAACAATAATCAACTAGCATAGGAAGGCAAAACAAGCATAACTTCAAAACTTTAAGCACATAGAGAGGAAACATGATATTGTTGCAATTACTACAAGCATATGTTCCTCCCTCATAATAATTTTCAGTAGCATCATGAATGAATTCAACAATATAACCAGCACCTAAAGCATTCTTTTCATGATCTACTTGCATAGAAAATTTACTACTCTCCACATAAGCAAAATTCTTCTCATTCGGAATAGTGAGAGTATCATAAGAGACTCGAATACTATAAATTGTTTCCACATTAAATGAGTAATGTTCAGAAAAAGGGTAATCATAATCATGACAAGTTTTATAAATATAATCATCACTACTCTTTATAGCATAAGTTTCATCACAATAATCATCATAAGTAGCAACTTTGTTCTCATCATAATCAATTGAAACCTCTTCCGAAATAGTGGATTCATCACTAAATAAAGTCATGACCTCTCCAAATCCACTTTCATAATTATCACAATAAGATTCAACATCCTCCAAAATAGTGGGATCACTACTTCCTAAAGTTGACACTCTTCCAAACCCACTTTCATCAATATAATCATCATAAGTAGGAGGCATGCTATCATCATTATAAATTTGCATATCAAAACATGGGAGACTAAAAATATCATCTTCATTAAACGTAGCATCCCCAAGCTTGGGACAAAAATTAATTTCAGCAAATATATTCTCAAATATGTCATCCTCATCAAACATAGCTTCCCCAAGCTTGGGCCTTTTCATATCATAAGCATAAACATTCTCATCATTAATAGTATGGATAGCACCAATAGTATAGCAATTATCATCATCACAATGAGTAGTAGGAGCAACATCATTTGGGAGGGATACCTTTTTACCTTTGTTTTTCCTTTTTTCTTTTTCTTCTTCACATCATGTGCGAGTTTATCCCTCTTTTTTGAGCTCCTTATTGATGAGATTGGTTGAATAGAAAGCTCCTCCTCGTTACCTGATTCATCATAAGAAATAATAGGAGGATATTGGGAAGTCTCTTCCCTTTCATTAGTATTCTCTTCATCTTCTATTTGTTTTCTTTTCTTTATTTAATTGGCAATATAAAGATTTTCAATGCAATTCACCGCACAATACATATAAATTTCCTCTAGATCAAAATCAAGAAGTTTATCACGGGCAAATACTGGAAGATAGTTAGTTATACGTTTTATTTCTTCATAACCCATAAGCAAACTAAGTTCATTATGATGTGCAAGGGAAATCAAGTCATCACAATTTTTGGAAACGATTAGATCATGAAACAATTTGCATCGGATAGTTAAATGACCATGTTCATTGCAAAGTTCACAAGTACGGCTAAGAAAATTTAAATTTTCAGCACAAACATCTAGCCTTTCTTGCAACCATTTAGTTTCTAAGTACTTATGCCTCTTACAAAATCTATCTTCTCTTTTTGGTATGTATTTGCAAACTCTATGCACTCCACAAAAATCGACATGCTTATAAGAGATATTTTCATCATGACTAGTGCAATCATCATTAGTACCATAGATATTCAAGGAGTTCATACTAACAACATTGCAATCATGCTCATCATTCAAAGATTTAGTGCCAAACATTTTGATGCATTCTTCTTCTAAGCACAACTTTCCTTTCCATCATTCTCACGAAAGATATTAAAAAGATTAAGCGTATGAGACAAACTCAATTCTATTTTTTGTAGTTTTCTTTTATAAACTAAACTAGTGATAAAACAAGAAAATAAAAGATTCGATTGCAAGATCTAAAGATATACCTTCAAGCACTCACCTCCCCGGCAACGGCGCCAGAAAAGAGCTTAGTTGACGGGGTGTGAGTGCCGCTTACCTAGCCTCCCCGGCAACGGCGCCAGAAAAGAGCTTGATGTCTACTATGCAACCTTCTTCTTGTAGACGTTGTTGGGCCTCCAAGTGCAGAGGTTTTTAGGACAGTAGCAAATTTCCCTCAAGTAGATGACCTAAGGTTTATCAATCCGTGGGAGGCGTAGGATGAAGATGGTCTCTCTCAAGCAACCCTGAAACCAAATAACAAAGAGTCTCTTGTGTCCCCAACACACCCAATACAATGGTAAATTGTATAGGTGCACTAGTTCGGCGAAGAGATGGTGATACAAGTGCAATATGGATGGTAGATATAGGTTTTTGTAATCTGAAAATAGAAAACAACAAGGTAACAAGTAATAAAAGTGAGCGTAAACGGTATTGCAATGCTAGGAAACAAGGCCTAGGGTTCATACTTTCACTAGTGCAAGTCTCTCAACAATAATAACATAACTGGATCATATAACAATCCCTCAACATGTAACAAAGAGTCACTCCAAAGTCACTAATAGCGGAGAACAAACGAAGAGATTATTGTAGGGTACGAAACCACCTCAAAGTTATTCTTTCGGATCGATCTATTCAAGAGTTCGTACTAGAATAACACCTTAAGACACAAATCAACCAAAACCCTAATGTCACCTAGATACTCCAATGTAACCTCAAGTATCTGTGGGCATGATTACGATATGCATCACACAATCTCATATTCATCTATTCAACCAACACAAAGTACTTCAAAGAGTGCCCCAAAGTTTCTACCGAAGAGTCAAGACGAAAACATGTGCCAACCCCTATGCATAGGTTCATGGGCGGAACCCGCAAGTTGATCACCAAAACATACATCAAGTGGATCACGTGATATCCCATTGTCACCACGATACGCACATGCAAGACATACATCAAGTGTTCTCAAATCCTTAAAGACTCAATCCGATAAGATAACTTCAAAGGGAAAACTCAATCCATTACAAGAGAGTAGAGGGGGAGAAACATCATAAGATCCAACTATAATAGCAAAGCTCGCGATACATCAAGATCGTGCCAAATCAAGAACACGAGAGAGAGAGAGAGATCAAACACATAGCTACTGGTACATACCCTCGGCCCCGAGGGTGAACTACTCCCTCCTCGTCATGGAGAGCGCCGGGATGATGAAGATGGCCACCGGTGAGGGATCCCCCCTCCGGTAGGGTGCCGGAATAGGGTCCCGATTGGTTTTTGGTGGCTACAGAGGCTTGCGGCGGCGGAACTCCCGATCTATTCTGCTCCCCGATGGTTTTAGGGTATATTAATATATATATATATATATATATATATATATATATATATATATATATATATAAGCGAAAGAAGTCGGTCAGGGGAGCCACGAGGGGCCCACGAGGGTGGAGGGCGCGCCCGGGGGGTGGGCGCGCCCCCTGCCTCGTGCTCTCCTCGTTGATCCCCTGACGTGCACTCCAAGTCTCCTGGATTGCTTCCGTTCCAAAAATAACTCTCCCAAAGGTTTCATTCCATTTGGACTCTGTTTGATATTGCTTTTCTGCAAAACACTGAAATAAGGGAAAAAATAGAAACTGGCACTCGGCTCTGGGTTAATAAGTTAGTCCCAAAAATAATATAAAAGTGCATAGTAAAGCCCATTAAACATCCAAGATGGATAACATAATAGCATGAATACTTCATAAATTATATATACGTTGGAGACGTATCAGGCACCCCTCACATCCAACCCAAATATGGGGCGGATATGGGGGCGCCCGGGCGCACCCAGGCATGCCTGCCATGTCGAACTGACGAAGGGGTCCCAGTCGGAAACGCCCTGAAACCCGACGGTCTGAAACTCGTCTCCTCCGTCGGACCGCTAGCGCCGCGTGCCGCAACTCCGGCGGGCCGCGTAGTGCCTTGCCCGACTATTTAAGTCGACCAGCGGCACCGAAACCCTACCATCCATCCACACTTTCGTCCTCCTGTCCACGGCCCCCACTTTCCACTCCCCCGTCTGTCTAGTAGACATGCACCGACGCCGCCGGGTGAGGAGCGAGCCCTTTCTGATGCCGGAGCACCGGCTCGAGCTCCTTTAGCAGATCCGGGCTAGAAGCGAAGCCCGGGTCGCCATGGGGCTACTTCCGGATGCAGTGGATCCGGAGGAGGAGGAGGATGAGTCGGAGGAGGAGGATGTGGGAGACGCTGGCGACGGGGATCTACAGGCAGAGCAGCAAGCCATCCTCGATTCCCTCAGGCCGGAGTTGGCTGCGGAGGCCAGGCAGCGTCGCCGATAGAAGATGGAGGCGCAGCAAGCCACGGAGGAGGCGGAGATGCTTGCCTACATGGATGAGGTCGAGCAGGAGGGGGATGAACCGGAGCCCTCCTACCCGCACGTCTAGCCGGTGCCCGACACCGTCGTCGTGGACATCTTCAACGATGAAGGGTAGCTAGGGTAGTACGTAAGATATATTTTGCATGCTTTGTATATATTTAGGGGATGAAATATGAAAGAGACAGATGCAAAAACGCTCCTGGTCACGTTCGCGGGCGTTTGCGAACCCAGATTGCAAAGTTCGGCTGTAGATACTCTAAGTATACATGGTAGCACGCTGGCTAGTCATTGCTAGTGTCAAGCGTCCCAACTCCCCGACCTGAGTTTCTCTGTGATATGGCAACCGTCCTTAGCGCTCTCTCTCGCCCTGGCAACTAGTGAGTTCTTCGGTTTGCCCACGTTTGAGGTCGCGACTTCTTCGTGATTTCTCTTTCTTCCTGGGATTCTGATTTGCTCCGCCTCCGTGCTGTCGTTCGGGGTCCTTCTGCTCGTGGTTCGGGTGATTCAGGGGCGATCCTGGCATCATTTCCCACCCTTGGCTGCGGTCGGTTGTGATCCGTTCTTCTCGACCATGGCTGGAGTAGGCAGGACCGTGGAGAGTGAATCTCGGGCCTTTGCTAGCGTGTCCCAAAACAGTGGTGGCACCCCAGTGTCGCCGCTGTTGGATCCCGAGAGTTCACTGCAGGGCGTCCCTGATGTGTCGTCGGATGCGGCTGGCTCTATCCAGGGCTCCCGTGTTGAGGAACTATCGGAAAGGCTTCGATTGATGGAAATGAAGCCCAACATGTGATGCTGGATGACAAAGATGAGGCAGACCCGGTGGACCCGGCGCGAGCTCTTGTTGGGAAGGTTTTGGCCCCCAACGTTCTTCACATCCAGACTATCTCTGCGGCCATGAGGCCGGCTTGGGGCAATCCGAAAGGACTGCAGCTCCACCCTGCAGGGCATAACATCTTTGTTGCTGAATTTGGTTTGCAAGCAGATCGTGCCCGTGTGATGAATGGGTCTCCATGGATGGTGGGGAAACATGCTGTACTTCTCAAGCTTTTTGATGCGGAGACCCAGCCACTACTGGTTAAGTTCGATCGTCTGGCCATATGGGCTAGGATTTTGGCATTACCTCCAAGATTAATGAAGGCGAAATTTGGAATGGAGTTTGCTAAGCCAATTGGCAGGATTATTCACGTGGAATCAGATGCTGATGGATGATGTTGGGGTGCCTACAAGCGTGTCCGTGTCGAGATTGATGTGCAAGAGCCTGTGATTCGATATGTGACTGTGACCTCAGCGAAGTTAAAGACTACTGAGATGTACTCTGTAATGTATGAGAAACTTCCTTTTTACTGCTTTTCTTGTGGTCTGCTTGGTCATTCATCTATGTTGTGTCCTAATCCGAGCATCCGAGATGAGAACGGGGAGCTACCTTATGCATCTAGGAAATTGTGTGTTGATGATCCCTTGAGGAAGGGAGGCAGTCATGGCTCCAGCAAAGCTTTGTCTTCCTATGAGTTCATGGGACATGCAGGACCTAAGTCTTCTTCGGCTGCTGGTACCGGTGCCAAAAAATCCGCTCGACAATCTGTTGGGGCTGATGTGGTCTCCTCGCCTATCACAAGAGGGTCGCAGGCCGGGGGTAGCCGTGGACGGTCTGGTTGTGGCCGTGGTAGAGGGAGGTCTAACGGAGCCAGCAAAGAATTATTTGATGTGAATATTTCAAATCAGAGTTTATCCTGGCATAAGCGCAAATCAGCGAAGGCCCTCCATGAGGGGTCTACAAGCAAGGAGGCTGAGAAGGAGAGCACCGATTCTTTGGCCCTTGTGCTATTGCGGGATACTTTAGAGGTAACAGGTGCTTGTGTGGTGCAGTCTAATGAGGATGGCAAGAAGAAACAGAGAACTACTCCAAACCGATCGGCGGATCCGGCGGCGGCTGGGTGCAGCCCCGCCAGACGCAATGAGTATCTTGTGCTGGAACTGTCGAGGCCTTGGGTCGGACTCGACAGTTGGCGAGCTTCGCTGGTTAGTGAAGCTTTACCGGCCCGCCCTCCTCTTTGTGTCAGAAACGAAGATGAAGGAATCACGTGTACGGAATTTAATGTGGTCTTTGGGTTTTAAGGGTTGTTTTGCTGTGGGTAGTGATGGTCTGAGTGGTGGCCTGGCCTTGTTCTGGTTAGAGTATGTTGATGTTTCTCTGAAGACCGCCAACAACAGATGTATTGATGTTCATGTCACATCGGATGGTGGCCTTACTTGGCGTGCTACTTGTGTGTATGGTGAGCCACGAAGGGAAGAGCGGTATCATTTCTGGAATTTCCTTCGCCGCATGCGGGCACAATGGAATGGTCCGTGGATATGTTGTGGTGACTTTAATGAAGTTTTGTCCCAAGATGAACACTGTGGCCCTCGGGATCGTTCGGAAAATCAAATTGCTGCGTTCCGAGATTGCCTGTCTGAGTGTGAGCTCGTGGATTTGGGCTTCTCTAGACCTAAGTTCACGTGGTGTAGTCGCCAGGATATGGATAGTCATGTGAAGGTTCGTCTTGACAGAGCAGTTGCAAATGGTGAGTTCACTCGGTTATTTGATGGTTGTTATGTGGAGAATGTCATTACTACTACCTCCGACCATTATGCTGTACTGATCCACTTTTCTCAATAGAATTCTTTGAGGCGTCATATGCCTGTTCAGCGTGGTTTTAAATTTGAAGCTATGTGGTTGATGGCTCAGTTTGTAATTCGCAAAGCGAGATAAAAGGTATGGTTCCGGGTTTCTATGATAGTTTTTTCACATCTGAACCTTGTGTTGCGATTGATGATGTTCTGGATTCTATTCCTCGAAAAGTGTCACCGGAAATGAATGAAGATTTATGTTGACCGTACACTAATGCGGAGATCAAAACAGCCTTATTTTAGATGGGTCCTACTAAGGCGCCTGGTCCAGATGGTTTCCCTGCTTTATTTTATCAAACACACTGGGCGTTCCTGGAGGAAGATATTTGTCAGGCCGTGCGAAGTTTTTTGGAGGGACGGCCGATTCTGAAGGGATTTTGTGATTTTGTGATCGTGCTTATCCCTTAAGTTGTGAGGCCAAAACAATTGAAGAATTTTCGCCCTATTAGCCTTTGCAACGTCCTCTATAAAATTGCTTCCAAGGTTTTGGCTAACCGCCTTAAATTAATTTTGCCTATGGTGATTTCTGATTATCAGAGTGCTTTTGTCCCGGGCAGACTTATCACGGATAATGCCTTAATTGCCTATGAATGCATGCATACAATCTGTCGTCAACGGGTGAAGCAACCATTTTTTGCTATGAAGATTGATATGATGAAGGCATATGATCGTGTTGAATGGTGCTATCTTCATGGTTGCCTTACGAGGCTTGGTTTTGCTCCGACATGGATTGACTCTGTCATGCGTTGTGTCACTAATGTTCGTTATGCTGTCAGGGTTAATGGTGAACTGACTGAAGTTGTTGTTCCATCACGAGGTATCCGCCAAGGTGACCCAATCAGCCCCTATTTGTTTCTTCTTTGCACCGAAGGTTTGTCAAGTCTGTTACTACAGAAGGAGAGATGTGGCGAGCTCCAAGGTATTCGTAACGGTCGTTATGACCCACCTATCTCACATCTTCTCTTTGCCGATGACAGTATCTTCTTTGCAAGAAGTGATCCATGGAGTGTGGCTGCTCTGGAGGCTACCTTAGACAGGTACTGTAATGGTTCTGGTCAGCTTATCAATAAAGAGAAATCATCCATTTTCTTTGGAAATCATTGTGCTGAAGCGGTGAAGATTCGGGTAAAATCTCAGTTGGGTATTAGTAGTGAAGCACTTCAAAAAACATACTTGGGGATGCCCACTGAGGTAGGACAGACGCCTACGACCATTTTCAAATTTTGGCCTGACAAGGCTTGGCAGCGGATGCATGCTTGGTCGGATCGTCCCGTGTCTCGTGCGGGCAAGGAGGCGTTTTTTAAGTCTGTTATTCAAGCAATTTCGACACATGTTATGAGCTGCTTCCAATTTCCCGTCACAGCGTGTGACAAATTCCGACAGATCATTGCCGACCAATGGTGGGGATGCGAGGATGGGAAGAAAAAAATGCACGGGCAATCTTGGGAATGGCTTACCACACCAAAATTTCTTGGCGGGATGGGATTCCCCGACATGGCCCTGTTCAACCAGGCCATGCTTGGACGGCAAGGCTGGCGCATGCTCACTTCGCCGGACTCCCTTTGCGCTCGCGTTCTCAAAGGCATATACTTTCCTCATGGTGATTTCTGGCATGCCGAAGCCCCACGATCGGCCTCCTATACATGGCGCAACATCTTGTTTGGTCGGAAGTTGTTGCAACAGGGGGTGCAATGGGGTATTGGCAATGGAGTGGTTGTTCAAATTATGGGTGATCACTGGATACCGTCCACACCGCCGGAATTGCTGCAAACTATGTCTCTGATACCGTCTTCTGCTACGGTCAAGTGTCTTTTGAACGAGGATCAAGGTTCCTGGTGTGAAGAAACGGTTCGAGCTTTCTTCCAGGACGAGATTGCAAATGAGATTCTGTTGCTTCCAGTTGGTCGACATGGTGAGGAAGATTATGTGAGATGGCCTCATACAAAATTTGGTGAGTACTCAGTTCGCTCGGCTTATAATCTGGCTCGAACTATTCGATTCTAAAGAGTACATAGTGTTTCTGGGCGTGGAATGACATCTGATGGTGAGGCTGCTAAAAAGAACAGGAAATCTATTTGATCTATCAAAGCCCCTAACAAGATGAAAGTGGTTTTATGAAGACTTGCTCACGACTGCCTCCCATCTGGTGTCCAACTTCATCGCCGTCATGTGCCGACGTCTGACCTGTGCTGTTTCTGTGGAAGAACGGAAGGTATCGAACACTCACTGTTGTTCTGTCCTTTTGCTTATGAGGTCTGGTCTCATGTGAAGCAATTTTTTGACATTAAGTTATGGCGTTCTAATTTTTCTTCGCCAAAGCAGTGGCTCTTTGATTTCCTCGCACGTTCTTCTAACTTGATGGCTACAATCATGGCTGTATCTATTTGGTATATTTGGGAGGCGCGAAATTCTGCATGCAACAATGAAGATGAGCCGCATCCTCTTCGTACTGCTTTTAAAATTAAAGCTTATGTTGATCTGATCTTTCGGCATCTATACAAACCAGATCCTGCGCATAGGCGCGAGAGCATTGCTTCAAGCATTATTTGGTCTCCGCCGTCACTAGGTTATCTTTTATTCATGTCTGATGCTGCGATCTTTTCCGAACTAGGAAAGATTGGTACAGGAGTGGTCGCTCTAAATTCTGATGGTCAATATGTTGTTGCCTGCCGAGAAACGACCGATGGAAGACATGTTCCTGAGTTGGCCGAGGCCTTGGCTCTTCGACGAGCTGTTTATCTTGCACGACAGGAAGGATGTGACTCGGTGGTCTTCGCCTCAGATTGCCTTTCCCTGATGCAGCGGGTCAATTCTCCTGTCCGCGACCGTTCACTTGTGGGCTCAGTGGTGTCGGACATCCAACATGGCGCGTCGAGCATCTCTTCGGTGCTGTTCAAGCATATTCGTCGACAGTATAAATGTTCTAGCTCATGATTTAGCTAAGTCTTGTGTGAACTATGATGGTCTTTGTGTTTTTCATTTTACTCCGGTTTGTATCCGGGAGACTCTATGTAACTATGTTGCTTGATTAATAAACAGCCGACCTTTTCTATAAAAAAACATGAGCGATGCGGGGAGTTAAAAGTAAACATGACCTGTGCGGAGAACACGGTAATTACCTGCCTTTGACCAGCGATGATGGCTGCATGTGACCGCTGGCTGAACCGGAACCGTGTCGTGTACGAGTGCAAGACTAGTAGGAGTACCCCACAACGCCATTACTAGTGCCGCACCTGACCTGAGTAGCTGCAGCTTTTCTCTGCTTTTCGTGGTTGAGCGAATGCCGCGTGCGCGAGCGAGCGTCCCGCTTTCACAGCGACAGCACAAAACACCGGCCGCCCCGTCCGTGATTGCTGCCGTTTATTGAGGAGTAGTACATTCATTCCCGTTTAACGTAATGTAAGTATTTTTTTTTACAGAAACAAGAACAGTACGTAGTCCATTTCCATCGGTTTAACAATAAGGTGGTTCATGCTTAGACTTGCATTTTTTTCTGGATTTATTTCAAACTTTCTGACGATATTACTTTAATGGGAGGATATGTTTTCGCCGTTAATTTTGTGTCATTCGCAAAAGAATATGTACAATGTAGACCCTTTATAAATCATTCACAATTTCAGTATACAATTGAAAGCTACGTTTACGCTAGCGAGGTGTGGCATTCAACACTTGCTCACTGCGGCCTAGGCCAATTCATCTAGACATGATATTCATGTGGTTCGTTTAAGTGGTTTGTTTACAAGAAAGTGATTCTTACAAGGAATAACTTAGCCAAAAGGAGATGGGAGGGTAGTAAGCGATGTTGCTTTTGTGATCAATATGAGAAGGGATAAGTATATTTTTCGTCCTCGAACTCTTCCGAGAGTTTAGAAATCGTCTCTCAACTCCAAACCGAATAGTTTTGGTCCCTTAACTATTAAAATCGGATAGTTTTCGTCCCTCGTGTCGCTTCGGGCGGTTTTAGTACATGGTGAACAGTAACTCGGTGAACAGTAAAATAAAAAAATAGCAATAAAAAATCTGAAATTTTACAGCACCGAAGATACTCTGGTGTGCAAGACCCGTGCAAAATTTCGTGGTGTTTCGACATTCGAGCAGCTCGTGGCAAAAAAAAACTGTAAATATATACGTCGGTGAACAGTAAATTAAAGAAAATAGCAAACAAAATCAAAACAGTGTGAATTTTTTGGCATAAAAGAGGCTTGGGTGCGCAACGTGCGTGCAACTTTTTGTGGTGTTTGGGCATTGTAGAACTCGTGGCAAAAAAAATTGGCTTAATTTTTCTTTTTGAAAAAGTGCGCTATTTTATTTTTTTTGGCGAGAGCTCCTCGTATGTCATTTGATCACGAAATTTTGCACGCATCTTATGTACCTGAGCATCTTTGATGCCAAAAAGTTTCACTTTTATATTTTTTTGCTATTTTTTGAATTTACTGTTTACCGACGTACATATTTACAGTTTTTTGTTTGTCACGAGCTGCTCGAATGTCAAAACACCATGAAATTTTGCACGGGTCCTACGCATCAGAGTATCTTCGATGCTATAAAATTTCATATATATTTTTATTATTATTGCTATTTTTTTGATTTCACTGTTCACCGCGTACTAAAACCGCCCGAAGCGGCACGGGACGAAAACTATCCAGTTTTGAAAGTTGAGGGACGAAAACTATCAGGTTTAGAGTTGAGGAACGACTTCTAAACTCTCGGAAGAGTTCGAGGACGAAAAAATACTTATCCCATATGAGAATATAAAGCACCTATTTTCTGAAATGTCCGCTGCCAAACTTTTATGGCGTACGATTCAAATGGCCTTTAATGTTAGCTCTCCATCCAGTATTAACACATTATTTGGATCGTGGCTAGATGGAGTGGAGCCAAGTATTGCAGGACATATTTAGATAGGACTATGTGCATTACTATAGGCTATATAGAACTGCAGAAATGACATGATTTTTAAGAGGCAACCTCCCATAATGTTTTTTGCAGGTCATATACAGAGCCACGGATATTTACAACCGGTTTGGATGGTGATCCAACAATAGACTAGGTGTTTAGTTATCTTGTTCTATTTTTGCTGGTAGTAGCAAATTTATTATTTACCTTACTTGGGCTCTTTTGAAAGCGACTTTTGTATTACAGACCTTTTGTGCATCATTTTTGCTTAATAATATGACTGCATGCATCATTCAGATGCAGAGGCCGAGGATACTCATCCTTTTCAAAAAAAAACCAACGCCTTGCTCATCGAATGGTGGTCGGGTAGTCGTGATCAAATTCCTCACACGCAACGCAAGGGTTTCGACTTCATGGCCATCCTCACCGCGTGAACGATGTGGAAGGAACGCAACAGCCGTGTCTTCCAACGCTCAGCGGTCGTGGCTCGGGAGCTTTGTCGGCATATCGAAGAGGACGGAGATGTGGAAGATCTCTGGAGCAAAATGTTTGGCTGATATTTGAAGATAGATTCCTCTCCTTTGTAGGACATTGTCTTTGTTACTGCAACATTCTGGTTGCCTGCCAGGCACAATCAGATCGTCTCCTGCAACCGCAGCCTGCCGCCGGACATCATGTACTATTTTTCTTCCTCTGATATACATCGGCACACAAACCTTTTGCGTGTTCACGAAAATAAAGAATGAAAAAAAATGAAAGCTACGTGTTTGAAGAATCAAGATCAATGAGCTGTTTTCTAGTCACGAGCAGTCCAGCACGCACCTTGTAATTCAAGTTGAGCAGGTTGATAGTAGCATTCCGTACTAAATACTTATCATTAACTCAATTTTCTGCGCGAATCATCCATATTTATCAGAATGATTTCTGTGCAGATAAGTTTCGGAAAAAGGAAAAGACTAGTGTCCTCCACTCTCGATTAGGTGCGAATATACACGTGACGTGCTCCTGATCCAGCATCCCAACCAAGTTCCGTTACTGCGTTTGCCTGGATTAAGTTAGGAACACGATGATTACCATGCACCCATGCATGTGTACGCAGCAT
Source organism: Triticum aestivum (assembly GCF_018294505.1). NCBI lineage: Eukaryota > Viridiplantae > Streptophyta > Magnoliopsida > Poales > Poaceae > Triticum > Triticum aestivum. The sequence continues at coordinate 317,644,453 of NC_057799.1, forward strand.
CATCGCTTCATGCCATAGACATTTACTGTTAGAAGCTAGTTATGGGCTTAGTTGTTGATTGATGGTGTCGAGTCCTCGGGCCTTTTTCACTGTTTTGACCCTCTCAACAAACTTTAGCACAAAATGAACTCCCCCGAAAGACATTTCAGGATATGACCCTTTTTGAAAACACCACACGCGGTGGCATTGCTGGTCTACACAGAAACACCGAACCAGCCAACGTTTCTGATCTGACCATGACATATTCAAGTACCTACATAGCAGGGCAGAAACGCCAAGGCCCATGGCGTTACCGCCCCAAGTAGAAACGCCAAAGGGGGTGGCGTTTGCAACAATGTGTGCCCATTTTGCCACTTATTGATATGGACAGTCATCGGGATGGTGGCTGTCCGGGAGCAATTAAAATCTTAAGTCTGAAATGTGGAGGGCTCTCGAGGAACTCGGTGATATGGGCGCTGCTTGATATACAATGGCAATGTGGCCCAGGTGATGTTTTTCTGTCAGGAACTCATCTTGAAGAGCGGGCGGCAGAAGGGGAGCTCATGTTCATTGCACAGAACACACAAACGCGCACCCCTACCTCCCACGCATGTTTTTGGACGGCCCATGTGCGGTTGGGAGCCACTGTTTCTTTTTTCCTTTCGTTTCTTCTTTTTTAGCTTCATTAAAAAATGTTTAGGATTTGAAAAAAAAAATTGAAAATCTTTACGATTTCAAAGAATGTTCTAGAATTCGAAAAATGTTCATGAGTTCAAAAAAATTCTCGAATTTGAAAAATGTTAATGAATTCAAAAAAGTTCCCGAAAATGAAAACAATGTTTGCAATTGTTAAAAATGTTCACAATTTCATAAAATGTTCGTGACTTGTAAACATGTTGATGTATTTGAAAAAAAGTTCATGAATTCAAAAACTGTTCACAAAATAAAAAGTGTTCACGGTTTCAAAAAATATTACGAGTTTGTAAAACAATGTTCACGAATTTGAAAAACCTTTGCTATTTCTAAAAATATTCATGATTTTAAAACACGGTTCACAATTTAAAAAATCTTCACAAATTCAAAGAGGTGAGATTTCAAAAAAATATTCACGAAAAAAATAGGGAAATGAAAGAACAAAACCAGAAAAAGAAAAAAAGCATGAAAATAAAATAAAATAATAGATATAAGAAAATAAAACATAAAAAACGGTTTGGGAAGGTTTTTGACGGGGTTATACCCAAAAGATAGGCCCATAGATACATATGGCCCAACCTAAGGCCCAAGACGAGTCGGAATATGGTCCAGAATACAATGGGTCGGGGGGCTATCAGCCATGCCCAATAAGGCTGGGATATGATGGCAGGCTTCAACTCAACAAATCAGTCTTTGCAACACTTCCAATCTTCTTCATGTGTACCCTTACTCTGCCCTATTGGAATCATTGAACAATTAATTAAATACATCAGGAAATTTCTGTCACGAAGTATGGACAAGAGATCTCTGACCCTACTCTAATTGCTTGGGAAAGGTCTCCCAGCCAAAAAAAGGTGGCCTAGGGATTTTGGATTTTGTTGTGCACAACAAAGCATTACTCATGAAAAATCTGCACAAGTTCTTTAGAAGAGCAAATCTTCCTTGGGTTAACATGATTTGGGATAAGTACTACTCATGTGAGTTACCAGGAGAAAGAATGGTGGGCTCACATTGGTGGAAAGCTCACTTAAAAATACTGCTGACTTCAAGATAATAGCCTCTTGCAAGGCTGTCTCAAGTGACACCTTAAAATTTTGTTTTGACAATTGGAGGGACAGATCACTTGCACAATTCTCCCCTGAGCTATTTTCCTTTGCAAAATGTGAACATGGCTCTTTAGCTCTCATGATAAATGTTGAAGATATTCATAACCACTTTCTACACCTTTATCAGCCCAAGCTTATGATCAGCTCAAGGAAGTTAATTAAGAGTTTCCTTCAACCACTCCATGGTAACCAAAACCCAGATATGTGGTGGTGCATAAATGGTAACAGAAAATACTCTCTGATTGCAGTTTATAACAGCTTGAAAGTTGGAGCTGAAGCTCACATCATCTTCAAGTGGCTCTGGCAAGGTGCTAATAGAGTCAGACACACGATTTTCTTTTGGATGCTGCTAAAGAAGATCCATGCAGTTGGAATCATATGAATGTATCATGTGCACTGACCATGCAGAAGAAACTATCATGCACTTGCTTTGGGACTGCAATTTTGCTGAAGAGTGTTGTCCTCCCTCAAAGACAAAGAGGTGTATCACCTTATGAGGAAATTCTGCTTGGATGTCAATAGCTTCCAAAGGCCATTACTCTAGACATTATTATCCTGGGAAGTTGGAATATTTTGATGCAAAGAATGGCAAGATCTTCAAGAGAGTAGCCCCCAGTATAAACTCTTGGAAATTTCTTCTCAAAAAATATTTAATTCTGCTAGAGCACAAGATGAAGGCCAAGAATGTGGCAGCTCTGAAAGAGAGGATCGATTCCCATCTTTGATGATAGGGTGATTTGTTTGGTTTCTCTTTTTGTGTTTCCTTGTATACTTGTACATATTATTTTAAATAAAAATTACCGTAGAACAATTGTTCTACGGTTTGAGGTTTAAAAAAAATTGATATCCTTGCGTCACAAATTTTGCCATAAAAAATGTTCGGAGTAGCCATGTGTTGTATCTTTTTTTTTGCATGAAACTAGGGACCTTTATTACTTAAGTAGCATACGGTTACACTGGACTTTCACCAAGCTAGCTCTCTGTCCCATCCAGCGTACAGGCACACTGGGCACAAGTGTGAGCAGGGACATTAAAGGATCTCCCGACATGGGTAACAGAAAAGGAAATGAAGCTAGATACGATCTCCTCTATGTTCAGGATATTCAGGATAGGCGCTGCAACTGAGCGGGAATCACGGCGCGACTGCCAAAGGTTGACTAGCTCCAAGCAGTCAACCTCCATGGTAACATGGGAAAAACCTCGGAGTTGTGCAAAGATCACCCCCTCCCGGAATGCCATAAGTTCAACAATGAAAGGGTCTGTGATGCCGGGTAGTGGCTTGCTCCACGCTCCCAGGAAAGCAAGATGGGAGCGGGCCACGCCCCTCGCTCCACCCTTACGCTCATTGATGTTTAACAAACCGTCGGTGTTGATAGTGATCCACCCTGGATCCGGTGGTCGCCAACACTGACTAGCAGTGTTTTTGTTTCCTCTCGCCGGTAATTCCAATAGTGAGAGTGTTTCATGCACCCATTTCAGAGCCTGCACCGGATCATATCCATCTTTGTCATGTGTCCATCGATTGCGAGACGTCCAAATAGCATGCATAATAGATATAACCATGCACCGTTCCTCATCCGAGAACATGTGATCGAGCAAGATATCCTTGGCCCAAGTAGTTGGGTTTAGTTGTGGAAGCCGTAATTTGAATCTATCATGTTCGGCCCTCCAGAAACCTTGTGCATGGCTACAGAGAACCAATGCATGCATCAAGTCCTCATTCATGGCCTTGCAGAACTCGCACAGACCAGTCTGTTTAATGTGTCTATGCTGCAGCGTCGCTGAGTCTGGTAGAATTCCACGAAGAACTCTCCACCAAAAAACTCGGACTCTTGGTATCACATGTAGCTTCCATAGCGCTGTCCACACAGCTTTATTTGCTGTTAAAGGTTCAGTAGCCGTCCCTTCCTCTGGAGAACTAGGCTCGTTGCAAGTCATCAGAGAGCGGTACGCCGATTTAACCATGTAGATGCCAGATTTTTCGAAGGCCCATGCAATAGTGTCCTCGCCTCCAGCTGGATTGAGGGGAATGTTGAGAATGGCCTCAGAATCCGACTGGAGGAAATTGTTACACACTACGTTGATCTTCCACTGTCCCGTATAGTCATCAATTTGTTCTGAGACTTTGTGAAGAGGATCCGTACCTGTTCTGCCCATTGGCTTCATAGTGCTTGTCTTGGGTGTCCAGGGATCGGACCAGATCGAGATTGAGGTGCCATCCCCGATCATGTGTATCAACCCAGTCTCCAAGGCATTCCTCCCAGCGACAATAGCTTTCCATGTGGCCGAAGATCTCGTCGGTGATGTCGCTTGAAGAAAGTCCGTATTCGGGAAGTATTTCCCTTTCAAGACTCTGGCGCACAGGTGACACGTCTCCAACGTATCTATAGTTTTTGATTGTTCCATGCTATTATACTATCTGTTTTGGATGTTTAATGGGCTTTCATATGCTCTTTTATATTATTTTTGGGACTAACCTATTAACCGAAGGCCTAGTGTCAGTTTCTGTTTTTTTTCCTATTTCAGTGTTTTGCAGAAAAGGAATACCAACGGAATCCAAACGGAATGAAACCTTCGCGATGATCTTTCTTGGAACGAAAGCAATCCAGAAGACTTGGAGTTGAAGTCTGGAACTCCGCGAGGCGGCCACGAGGCAGGAGGGTGCGCCTACGGGGGGTAGGCGCACCCCCACCCTCGTGGGCCCCACGGAGCTCCACCGACTTACTTCTTTCGCCTATATATAGTCTTATACCCTAAAAACATCACGGGGAGCCATGAAACCACTTTTCCACCGCCGCAACCTTATGTACCCGTGAGATCCCATCTTGGGGCCTTTTTCGGCGATCTGCCGGGGAATCGATCACGGAGGGCTTCTACATCAACACCATAGCCTCTCCGATGATGTGTAGTTTACCACAGACCTTCGGGTCCATAGTTCTTAGCTAGATGGCTTCTTCTCTCTCTTTGGTTCTCAATACAAAGTTCTCCTCGATGTTCTTGAAGATCTATTCGCTGTAATACTTTTTGCGGTGTGTTTGCCGAGATCCGATGAATTGTGGATTTATGATCAAGTTTATCTATGAATAATATTTAGTTCTTCTCTGAATTCTTATATGCATGATTTGATATCTTTGCAAGTCTCTTTGACTTATCGGTTTAGTTTGGCCTACTAGATTGATCTTTCTTGCAATGGGAGAAGTGCTTAGCTTTGGGTTCAATCTTGCGGTGTCCTTTCCCAGTGACAGTAGGGGCAGCAAGGCACGTATTGTATTGTTGCCATCGAGGATAAAAAGATGGGGTTTATATCATATTGCTTGAGTTTCTCCCTCTACATCATGTCATCTTGCTTAATGCATTACTCTGTTCTTATGAACTTAATACTCTAGATGCATGCTGGATAGCGGTTGATGTGTGGAGTAATAGTAGTAGATGCAGAATCGTTTCGGTCTACTTGACACGGACGTGATGCCTATATTCATGATCATTGCCTAGATATTCTCATAACTATGCGCTCTTCTATCAATTGCTCGACAGTAATTTGTTCACCCACCGTAATATATGCTATCTTGAGAGAAGCCACTAGTGAAACATATGCCCCCCGGGTCTATTTTCCATCATATAATCTTCTATTTTACATCATATAAGTTTCCGATCTAAAATTCTAGTTTCCTATTTATTTTATTTTGCAATCTTTACTTTCCAATCTATACAACAAAAATACCAAAAATATTTATCTTATTATCTTTATTAGATCTCACTTTTGCGAGTGGCCGTGAAGGGATTGACAACCCTTTTATCGCGTTGGTTGCAAGGTTATTGATTGTTTGTGCAGGTACTAGGTGACTTGCGTGTTATCTCCTACTGGATTGATACCTTGGTTCTCAAAAACTAAGGGAAATAGTTACGCTACTTTGCTGCATCACCCTTTCCTCTTCAAGGGAAAACCAACGCATGCTCAAGAGGTAGCAACAGGGACTCCGGATTGGTTAGCAAACACCAACCGTGCTTTCCAAGCATTGCAAGATTAAAGAGCTGAAAGTTGCGAAATCCCATGCTACCTTTCATCTTTGGTTCTGTGAGTTTTTCCCAAGAGATCCAATGCAAGGATCTCTTATCAATAGAACTCCCCCACCAATATTTGGCCATGCTGGACGTAAGCCCTTTGCATACCTTCTTTGTGAGGAAGAAGCAGCTCATACTGAAAGTGGGGATAGATTGGATATTTGATTTCAATAGAACTTCTCTAGCAGCGCAGGCTAGAGTTCTTTCCGACCATCCCCGCATCTTTCCTCGGCTTCTCTCAATGATGTGATCAAAAGTCCCACTCGTAACTCGCCCCACCGCTGTCGGTAGGCCCAGGTAGCGTTCAGAGAACGCCTCTACGGTAATGCCAAGTGTATTCTTCAGGGCTGCCCGAATTGGTGCCGACGTGTTCCCACTAAAGAATATGGAGCTTTTCTCCCGGTTCACTGCTTGACCAGAGCAATCAGCATAGATCCGAAGGATTTTGTTGAGTCTTTCTGCACTTGGGATATTTTCACTAAGAAAAATCAAACTGTCGTCCACAAATAACAAGTGATTGACCCAAGGTGCATGAACACTCACCCGTATTCCTCTGTCAATGTGGGCACCTCCATAATGGTTCAGCAATGAGGTTAGGCCCTAAGCACAGAGAAGGAACAAATACGGTGAGATGGGACATCCCTGACATAAGCCTTGTGATGATGTAAAATAAGGCAATAGATATCCATTCACTTTGATTGTGAATCTTACTGAAGTAACACACTTCATCACAAGTCAGATAAAGCGATCTCCGAAACCTAGTATGCTCATGATGGCCTCGAGAAAGTGCCACTCAACTCCGTCATAGGCCTTTAGCATATCCAGTTTAATGGCGCAACATGAGTTTTTGCCCTTTTTCCACCTTTTGATAGCATGTACACTTTCATACGCTACAAGAACATTATTGGTAATGAGGCGTCCAGGGACAAAAGCACTTTGTTCCTCCCCAATAACCTCATCCAAAATTACTCATACCCTGTTAGCCATAACCTTGACTGTAATTTTGTACAAAACAGGGCAGAGAGCAATGGGTCTGCACTGCGAAATCTTCTGTGGGTGCCTTACCTTGGGTATGAGTGTAATCGCAGTGTCATTTAGGCCCTCAGGTAACTCGCCACCATTAAGAAAATCCAGTATAGCTTGTGTAATATCTGCACGGAGGATGTCCCAGTGCCGTTGGTAAAACCCGACAGTGAAACCATCAACACCCGGTGCTTTCGATGGTGCCATGTCAAATAGCGCCCGTTTAACTTCCTCGGCTACATACTCTTTCTCTACATGCTCATTCATGGTTTCTGTAACTTTCGGAACAACACAGTCAAGTAGCTCATGCATGGGCCTGAAGCCCTGTGTTTGATATAGTGCTTGATAGAAGCTACTGATTTCATTTTTCACATCTAATGGACCCATGCACATGACCCCATCCGCTCTTTGCAACTGATCAATGCGGTTAAGTCTCTTCCGCTGGGCAGCTTGTGCTTGGAAATACCCTGTATTCTGGTCACCTACACATAGCCACAACACTCTCGAGCATTGTTTTAACCATATTTCTTCCTGTCGGAGCACTTCCCGAAGCTGTGCTGCCACCACAATTTCCTCCTAGGAAGGGCCACGGCATAAAGAAGTTGTTCGAAGCAGTTCCAGTCGCTTCTGGAGTGTGTGTACCTTCTTTTCAATATTTCCAAATTCTCGTTCACCCCAGGAGCCTAGTTTGGTTTGAACATCACCTAGGGCCTTTAAAATCCCCTGCAAACCTTCTTGGCCAGACCCTGCATGCCACGTGTCACGGACAATTTTGTCATACTGTGCATGAGTCTGCCAAACATTTCCGTACGTGAATGTACGAGTTGCCTTAGACCACCTGCTTGTATCAACAGACTTCAGTTCGGCCAACACAAAACAGTGATCAGATTCAATACTGCTAACATGCTTGATGGATATAAACTGGAACATGTGCAGAAACTTTTGGTTCGCCAATGCTCTGTCTAGTCTTGCTTTCACATTTGCTGAATCATCTTGCCTGTTATCCCATGTAAAAGGGACATCTTTCCACCCCAAATCTTGGAGGGAACAGTCTACCACCACATCCCGGAATGCCCTCTGTTGTAGGGTGAAACCCTAGATGGAGATTTTTCACGAATTGGAGGGGAAATCCCCAAGAACAAGAAGAACACAAAGGGGGAAAAAGAGGAACACTCAAATTGACTTGATCCAATCACACATGTGATAGATCCAATTACACAAAGAGAGATACAAAGGTCCAAATCCAACACAAGAAGATACAAGAGGTAACTAGTTCATCCCAATCCTATGAGGAAAGAGGTCTTGATGATCCTAGGATGGGGATCCTTCTCCAAGAGGAGGCCTTGATATCCACAAGAGGATCTTCTCCCTTAGGAGGTCATGATCTCCATGAGGAGGAAGATGAGCAAAGCTCTCTCAATATCTCACATATACTTTTCTATCCCCTCTAATGAGCTAGGTGAGGAGTATATATAGGCTAGGGACAAATTGGGGGTAAAATAAGGGTACATGGGTCATTTTCCCTTAGTGCACGCAGGCACAAACCGGACGTGTCCGGGCACCCGGGGTAAAGGGGTCCGGGCACCCGGAGTGGAGGTGGCCAGAGGAGGCCGGGCACTCGGACCGGTCAGGAGGGCCAAGGCCTAGGCACAGTCGGGGCCGGGCACCTGGGGGTGATGGCCGGGCACTCGGAGTGGCAGCTGGAGAGGTGGTCGGGCACCCGGGGCCAAAGGCCGGGCACCCGGGCCGAGGCCCAAGTGGCGGCTGGGCGAGGGGTCGGGCACCCGGGGCCAAAAGGCCGGGCACCTGGGGCAGGTAGGCGCGCGGCCCAGGCCGAGGCCGGGCACCTGGGGTGGCCACAGACGAGGCCAGCCAGCGGCTGAGGGTGGCCGGGCACCCGGGGAGGTCCGAGACCTCTCTTGCTTCACGCCTCGCGCATCCTTCTTCCTTCTCCTCCTCCATGGGTGCTTGTGTCTCCGTCCTCGCCTCTTCACGGTCTTCTTCTTGGTACCTAAGAGTGCATATAGTTTCCATTTGAGGTAGAATCCGACTCTCGTGTGAATCCTAATGAAACTCGAAGAGGAAAGAGTTAACCTCGGTTTTGATGGTGCGTGCGTGAGCTCTCGTCGTAGGTCCTCTCCGTGCTTGCGGTGGTGGTGTGACGTCCATGGGGGTGGTCGAGGGATGCTCCGCATCATCTCCCCCCCGGGAGAGATCCGTCCATGGATCGTGATCTTCATCACCATGGGAAAGAGAGGGCGTCGCCGTGTAGAAGTTGACGACCACCAAGCACTTATCATGTTGAAGCTCGAAATGGGCACTCTCCAATATCGCACCGTCTTGTGATTCCTTCAAAAGAAGCAAAGATAACAAGCACTTGGAAAAACAAATGTGGTTGGCGTTAGAGCAAAACCAAGCATTCGAGAGGTGATTAACCCAACAAGTGTTGTCCTCAAGCATAGAATATGGTTTGACAAAGAAGTCTGGCATGGCATTTAAGCATCTAAATTGAGCACATGGAAAAGCATCATGGAAACAACCATGCAAAGGTGAGGTAAAGGTGCTAATATGTGGGACAAGTAAACAAGCATCTACCTCAATGTCATAACAAGCATGCATAAATTGCTCAACAAATGGTCTATGGTATGCATATGAACCATTCACAACACCAAATAAGAGAAGATGTCTAAACACATGGGGTAAGTGCAAGACAATCCGAACATGATGTGCACATGGTATAGTGAAAATAGTGTGGCACTCAACACAATAGAAAGAGCGATTGTTCATCATGTGTGAGGCAATCAAATCAATCAAGTGACAAGCAATGGGACATGGCATATGTGAAGTAATGACATTGTTGCAACCAAATATATGATAGGAGCAAGTAATCCAAGAATTTGATGCAACATGAGAAAGCATAGAAATCAAGTCGTGCAAACTAGTGGAGCGAAGATGCAACACACTAGAGGAAATCATGGCAATCATGTCATGTGAGCAAATAATAGATATAGGAAATGCACATGACATATCGCGAGCACGAGCACAAAGCAAGATCATAGTATCATCGTAGGAATGTGGCATAAATGGAACATGGCAATAATAAGCAACATCTCCACCAAGTTTGCAAATACACATACAAGTACTAGAATCAATCATCATGTGTAATGCAAAGCATGGGTCACAAATGCATGGCGAATGTAAAGAGATGAGCATATCATGCAAAGTGAACATGGCAATATGGGCATAAAGTGAGAAATGGTATATAACCCATAACCATGTGAGGGCCATGTAGAAGGAATGCGCGGAGTCGTTGCACGGAGGAAACGGTTGGTGACACATCTCACGGGTTCCCAAGGCATCGTTGCTCTTTAGAGCTCGTTTCATCAACTCATGGTCTTGCGAGGTTGACGAGTAAATATGGGTGCCTACACAAAATAGAAACAAACCAAAGAAAGTGTGTGTGTGGTAAATGTACACATCATCCAGCATGATGTGTATGTGCACGTGTGAGTTAGCATAAGATAAGCATCGCTTAAAGAAATTTGATGCATGGTATAAGAACATGTCATCCATCATGAAAGAGTAGTTATTGTGTATAACACGATGGGGACACAAATTGAGCATACTAGTATATGGCACAATAATAGCATGTTTATTCATGGGGAGCATATTGTGCACACAAGTAGTGGGATCATGCAATGGATGGGATGAATCAAAATCTCCTAAAATGTATGAGGAAACTATGGGGTTCCCCTCATGAGCAATATCGGAAACATAATATGGAGAAACTGGACAACATCCAAAACAATGCATATCCAAAGCTAGGTGGTCATGGCATGGAAAATGAGATAAATGATGCAAAGGGAGCATATCAATATCATCACACGAAAAATAAATGCCAATAACCATGGGCTTGTCATCTATGCCATATGTGCAAATTGGGTTTATTTTCATGGCATATGCACAGTCACTGTGAAGAGATTGCGAATATGACATATGGTTGATCTCACTCATAGCATATGACAAGTTTAATGGATTGTCAAACATAATGTGACCAATTGAATTTTCACATGATATCCTATGGAGCATAGCATCACACCTAATAGACTCCACATGGCAATCATCATACTCATCATAAATGGGTAAATCATCACATGGGGAAGCCGAACTAGCATGAAGCATGACAATAGGTGGATCAACATCATGCAAGCAATCAATGTTAAGAATGTCCACTAGTGGGACTAGTTCTGTTAGGGAACGTAGTAATTTCAAAAAAATTCCTACGCACACGCAAGATCATGGTGATGCATAGCAACGAGAGGGGAGAGTGTTGTCCACGTACCCTCGTAGACCGAAAGCGGAAGCGTTAGCACAACGCGGTTGATGTAGTCGTACGTCTTCACGATCCGACCGATCAAGTACCGAACGTACGGCACCTCCGAGTTCAGCACACGTTGAGCCCGATGACGTCCCTCAAACTCCGATCCAGCCGAGTGTTGAGGGAGAGTTTCGTCAGCACGACGGCGTGGTGACAATGATGATGTTCTACCAACGCAGGGCTTCGCGTAAGCACCACTACAGTATTATCGAGTTGGACTATGGTGGAGGGGGGGCACCGCACACGGCTAAAAGATCAAACGATCAATTGTTGTGTCTCTAGGGTGCCCCTGCCCCTGTATATAAAGGAGCAAGGGGGGGAGGTGCGGCCGGCCAGGAGGGGGCGCGCCAGGAGGAGTCCTACTCCCACCGGGAGTAGGACTCCCTCCCTTCCTTGTTGGAATAGGAGAAGGGGGGAAAGAAGTGGAGGAGAAGAAGGAAAGGGGGGCGCCGCCCCCTCTCCTTGTCCTATTCGGACTAGGGGGAGGGGCGCGCGGCCCTTGCCCTGGCCGCCTCTCCTCTTCTCCACTAAGGCCCACTATGGCCCATTAAGCCCCCGGGGGGTTCCGGTAACCCCTCGGTACTCCGGTAAAATCCCGATTTCACCCGGAACACTTCCGATATCCAAATATAGGCTTCCAATATATCAATCTTCATGTCTCGACCATTTCGAGACTCCTCGTCATGTCCGTGATCACATCTGGGACTCCGAACAACCTTCGGTACATCAAAACTCATAAACTCATAATATAACTGTCATCGAAACTTTAAGCGTGCGGACCCTACGGGTTCGAGAACTATGTAGACATGACCGAGACACGTCTCCGGTCAATAACCAATAGCGGAACCTGGATGCTCATATTGGCTCCCACATATTCTACGAAGATCTTTATCGGTCAGACCGCATAACAACATACGTTGTTCCCTTTGTCATCGGTATGTTACTTGCCCGAGATTCGATCGTCGGTATCTCAATACCTAGTTCAATCTCGTTACCGGCAAGTCTCTTTACTCGTTCCGTAATACATCATCCCGCAACTAACTCATTAGTTGCAATGCTTGCAAGGCTTAAGTGATGTGCATTACCGAGTGGTCCCAGAGATACCTCTCCGACAATCGGAGTGACAAATCCTAATCCCAAAATACGCCAACCCAACAAGTACCTTCGAAGACACCTGTAGAGCACATTTATAATCACCCAGTTACGTTGTGACGTTTGGTAGCACACAAAGTGTTCCTCCGGTAAACGGGAGTTGCATAATCTCATAGTCATAGGAACATGTATAAGTCATGAAGAAAGCAATAGCAACATACTAAACGATCGAGTGCTAAGCTAACGGAATGGGTCAAGTCAATCACATCATTCTCCTAATGATGTGATCCCGTTAATCAAATGACAACTCATGTCAATGGCTAGGAAACATAACCATCTTTGATCAATGAGCTAGTCAAGTAGAGGCATACTAGTGACACTCTGTTTGTCTATGTATTCACACAAGTATTATGTTTCCGGTTAATACAATTCTAGCATGAATAATAAACATTTATCATGATATAAGGAAATAAATAATAACTTTATTATTGCCTCTAGGGCATATTTCCTTCAAGATCATCACCTATGTACCTTGGTAATTCCACTCATGTGGTGTAGGTGAGGTATCCAAGACCAAATTGTGGTCAACGTCATCATCGTGATGGGATCATGTGGGGGGTGCCTCATCGTCCACCATGGCCATCCTCTTGTCCAAAGGAAGGACGAAGTCGTCGAGAATCGGCGCGTCATCATATATGGGACCTAGCACCAAATGAGAAGACACAATAGAGGTAGAGGTTAAGTTGTTAGAAATCGAAATGACCTCACTCTCTCTATGTGGTGGTGGCTCACTCACTCCCTCAAGGTAGGTGCACTCAATGTCACATATGGTGGAGTCACTCAAATCACTCAAGTGGTAGTGGTGGTGGCTCTCCTCACATGAGAATTGGGGCAACTCGTCATGTATGGGGCTAGTGGTGAAGGCACTCTCACTCTCAATATGGTGGCATAAGTCACTCAAGTCATCATACGTCGTCGTGGTCGAAGGGAAAATCCCATGCTCGACCATCTTGTTGCCGTCTTGTATGAGGTCCATATGATGTGGCACCTCGTAGGTCATCTCCATGACCGAAGGGAATTTCCCAAGCTCGGCCATCTTCCATGAGGGGCTTCCGAAGATGGAAGTGTCGCCCTCGCTCGTAGTTGATCGCCTTGGACTTGATGATGTCGAAGTAGGCATACTCGTGGGAAGTAGGCGAAGATGTCGTACGTTGATGACCCACAAGTATAGGGGATCTATCGTAGTCCTTTCGATAAGTAAGAGTGTCGAACCCAACGAGGAGCAGAAGGAAATGACAAGCGGTTTTCAGTAAGGTATTCTCTGCAAGCACTGAAATTATCGGTAACAGATAGCTTTGTGATAAGGTAATTTGTAACGAGTAACAAGTAATGAAAGTAAATAAGGTGCAGAAAGATGGCCCAATCCTTTTTGTAGCAAAGGACAAGCCTGGACAAAATCTTATAGAGAGAAAAGCGCTCCCGAGGACACATGGGAATTATCGTCAAGCTAGTTTTCATCACGCTCGTATGATTCGCGTTCGTTACTTTGATAATTTGGTATGTGGGTGGACCGGTGCTTGGGTGTTGTCCTTTCTTGGACAAGCATCCCACTTATGATTAACCCTTATTGCAAGCATCCGCAACTACAAAAGAAGTATTAAGGTAAACCTAACCATAGCATGAAACATATGGATCCAAATCAGCCCCTTACGAAGCAACTCATAAACTAGGGTTTAAGCTTCTGTCACTCTAGCAACCCATCATCTACTTATTACTTTCCAATGCCTTCTTCTAGGCCCAAACAATGGTGAAGTTTCATGTAGTCGACGTTCACATAACACCACTAGAGGAGAGACAACATACATCTCATCAAAATATCGAACGAATACCAAATTCACATGACTACTTATAGCAAGACTTCTCCCATGTCCTCAGGAACAAACGTAACTACTCACAAATCATATTCATGTTCATGATCAGAGGAATATTAATATGCATAAAGGATCTGAACATATGGTCTTCCACCAAATAAACCAACTAGCATCAACTACAAGGAGTAATCAACACTACTAGCAATCCACACGTACCAATCTGAGGTTTTGAGACAAAGATTGGATACAAGAGAGATGAACTAGGGTTTTAGAGAAGATGGTGATGGTGAAGATGTTGATGGAGATTGACTGCCTCCCGATGAGAGGATCGTTGGTGATGACGATGGGGATGATTTCCCCCTCCTGGAGGGAAGTTTCCCTGGCAGAACAGCTCCGCCGGAGCCCTAGATTGGTTCCGCCAAGGTTCCGCCTCGTGGCGGCGGTGTTTCTTCCCGAAAGCTTGCTTATGATTTTTTCCAGGGTAAAAGACTTCATATAGCAGAAGATGGGCACCGGAGGCCTGCCAGGGGGCCCACAAGGCAGGGGGGCGCGCCCAGGGGGTAGGGCGCGCCCCCCACCCTCGTGGCCAGGGTGTGGGCCCCCTCTGGTGGATTCTTTCGCCAGTACTTTTTATTAATTCCAAAACGTGCCTCTGTGAAGTTTCAGAACTTTTGGAGTTGTGCAGAATAGGTCTCTAATATTTGTTCCTTTTCCAGCCCAGAATTCCAGCTGTCGGCATTCTCCCTCTTCATGTAAACCTTGTAAAATAAGAGAGAAAAGGCATAAGTATTGCGACATAACGTGTAATAACAGCCCATAATGCAATAAATATCGATATAAAAGCATGATGCAAAATGGACGTATCATACGTCCAAAGGCGAAGATGCCTTGATAACACTTGGCGAAGATGCCGAAGTAGTTGTGGTAGCCGGAGCTTCCTCTTGGTGGTGCTTGTCTCACGGTCTTCTCTTTTGCTCATGAAGCTTATCCTTGGTGTGAAGTAGAGCTTGTTCGGACTTGTAGGCTTGCGCGTGTCGAGCATCTTCATGTTGATGGAGACGTTGTCACACTTGAGCTCGTAGTAGATGTCGTTCGTCGTCGTCATGCACATGTTGCTTGGAGGTGACTTGCCCTTCATCGCGAATGTGATGGTGGTCGCCATGGAGATGTGGACGTGGACGAATTGCGATTGCATCGTGTGGGCGCTCCGAAGATGATCGACTTGCTCGCCGCCGCCTTGAAGATGACGAAGGGGAAGTAGACTTGACCAAGGCCCGAATCTCCTCCATCCTTGCATCATTCTCCTCCTTTTGTGCGGAAAGCTTGTTGTCGAAGTAGTCTCTTGTACATAGTTCGGAGTGTCGTATGTCGATGGCGAGGTTGTCGATGCGCTCTCGCAATCGTGATTGTGCGCCTTGCATTTGTCGTTGTAGGTCAAAGATTGACGATTTGGTGATACGCCGTCGTTGTTGTCGAAGACCGGAGATGAAATGCCGTGCCTATCCATCACAAGACTCGAGCAAATGTGAGTGGAAGAAAGGAAGAACTAGACCAATGTAACTTATCCAATGTTGAAGATGGATCAATGATCACTCAATAATGTAAACATGGAAATAGCACAATTGGTACCGGATCTTGTCAATTCTCACACCTACACAAGTAAGGCTTATGGTGGAGCTCGGTGAGGATAGTGGCACAAAAGTTTGATGCAAAATGTTAGCAAGAGTCAATAATGTTGGAAAAGATTCACAAATTCGCAAGTGAAACAAGTAGACCAATAGCAATGGGTGGCACACGGAAACACACACACGGATAGATAAATGGGGTCGTGCAACCAAAGAATGAGCACAAAATGTGGAATCCATGAAAAACGGTCGTGTTGCACAACTTTAGACAGACGCTAGCACGATTGCTCTATAGGCGGATACGACACTTGTGCACAACCTATGAGATGCCAAATGTAGCAACTTTCTATCCCAAGTATGCTATATATGTATGATGTTCCGGTGTTTCGCATACGATGATCCAAGATGATCAATATGGTAGTATGGTATGCAATGTGGCGATGCTATGGCTCTTGCTTACAAGCTTCTTTGCTCTCTTTTTGCTTAAAAGCTTATTCTCTCTTTTTTTTGTATGGCCACTTATGCGAAATGCACAAACCAAGATAGCAATTGTGTATATGCGGGAACAATCTTGTGACACAAGGGATGATATGATGATACCAATATGATTTGGTATGTATGCAATGGAAGGTACGGATCACTAATGTGCACAAGTAACTTTGCCGGCAATACTCAAATGGCTAGTCACGAAAGGCAAGTGACGCAAAATGGGCTAAGGGGTTAACAATGTAATGGCAAGAATGTACAATGATGGGATATCACGATACCAAGATGATATAGAGGTAACCGCTCTTGCTTACGGTTAGGGTGTCAAAATGGTGAAGTGGCTACTGGCTGTCAAAGAGGTTCTAACAATTGTCAACCCCAGGCATACACTTGTAGTCACTACACTTGTCCTATCTCCATCTTGAGTCCCATGATTTGTTTTCATATCATAGTGAGAACTATTATTCATTCTGTTTTGCTCTTCATCTACAGGGCATTCCACTAGCTCATAAGTGATTTTTCATAAAGCATGAAGCAGACACATTTTCATTACTTTGATACTGAAAGCCTATACCTCAATTCGAGAGTACTCAAAAACAAATAATTTATCTGTGCAGTTGTATTGTATGATTATTCTCCACGGACAATACAGCTCTGATTCCTGACATTCGAGGGTGACTTTACTTGTGGTCTTGTTATTTAAACTCTCCTAAGATGCAAAGTGAAGACTGCTTTAGTATTTGGGGAGTACACAGTCGGATATTTGGCTCGAGTCATGTTGATTGACTGAGTGTAATAGACGAACTTCAGAGGTATTGGTATCTGAAAAAAGAAGAGGAAGCATTGTAAATCGTTGTTATTATATGAGATGCCAATCGAGAGTTGCCAGTTTCATTTTGACTTGTTTGAGATCTAGCTTCCGATCAGTTTGCTCCTGTGAAACTATTTTGTCCAATACTTTAATGTTACCATGGTAGTCTCAGAATAGTATGGACATCCTGATGTTCTTCTGTGGTTAGTTGTTCCTTGAAGTGTGGGCTACATGCTGTAGAGGTAACAAAACTATTGGCGTAGCTTACAATATCCACAATATAAGGATTTTTACTTGTGAGCTGATTGTCTAGATTTTGTAAGCACGTACATGATTCTTATTGAACTACTATAATATTTATTTCTCCATTTCTGTATTATGTATGTACAGGTGTTCTTTGGCATGCTTGATGCATTCTTGGCTTCTGAAGAGCTTCCAAAGGAATACCGTGATAGGTGTCAGGTATTCATGTTCTGTTCTTGGTTTCATTATTTTCATCCGCTGTAGTATTTATATTGTGCTGCATCATTCATACAGGATATTCTTTGTAATGATCGCGAAAGAAAAGGTAGATCTCAATTTCATTGGTAAAATCTGGTAATGCAAATCCCCCTCTGCCTCCTCAGTTCAGAGTCATCGTTCTATATTAGTGGATATGAAAAACAATTCTAACTATCCTTGCTCGAAATTGGTTGGTGGTGTCCAATGCAGACTAAAAAAATTGAGTTGATTTTGCTTTCCACAATATGTTCATCTCAGCCACAAGGTAGAGAGAGATCACCAGATAACAAATCTTTTAGTAAAAAGTAAATTACAGCCATCGCTGAACCATAGGTTTGCAAGTTTCTTGGATCGAGACTTGACAAACACGTACTCCCTCCGTCCCAAAATAGATGACTCTACTAAAGTTAGTACAAAGTTGAGTCATCTATTTTGGGACGGAGGGAGTAATTAATTAGACAGCTGGCCTACTAAACGAGGAACCAATATCGCTGAGATTCAACATTCAGGAAAGTATTACATATGGAAAATCCTCTACAACAGAGGAGACTGTTAGAATTGTTTTTGATGGTGTTTATTTGAATTTTGTCAGTGTGAATACTGAATCAGCAGGAAACCTTCGAGAGATGTCAGTGCAACATTCCTTATGCAACTGCTACTGCAATTGATTCCTTTCCAAGCGCCTTCTATAGAGCTTCGCAGCATCTATCTTCTTGAATTTACATGGATTCGATTTAGTTACTTTACCTGTAATAAGCAGCATCATGCTCATTGTTGAATAGTTTCTCTCAAATAATTTCCATTTTATAGGATTTGCTATGAACTGACAACTTTAAATCTTTGCTTCTTTTCATCAGATCATGTCTGAAGCACTAGAGTGTGGTTCATGTGTAGAGGCTTTCACATACTTCCATGGGTAGATTGTACTTTCATGACGTAGGTGTTTATTTAATATACTAAGTCAAGCATCCTTGTCCCGAAAGAGTGTTAGAGGCAACAATACTCCTCCCGCTGGACAGCCAACTCTACGCCCTCCACGTCCTGACATCTTGTTATTCTCACCCTAGCCCCCGCGTCGTCCTCCCCCTAGGGCGACTCGGGCAGAGCCAGAAACCTAGCCGCCGCCGCCGCAAACTCCCTCCTCCTCTCCCTCCGCCGCCGCCGGAGGACGCCGCCGGGCTAAGCCCGGGGGCCGACGGCGGTGGCGGGGGATCTCCTCTCGCGCGCGTCTCCGGGGTGGGGCGGACCCCAAGGCATGTGGTGGCGCGACCAATCTGGGATCTGCGGCGCGGCGGATGGCTGTAGCAGGCGGCGGGAGGCCGGCCCGTCCTGGCGGCGGGCGGCCCAGTCGCGGGCGGCGGCCAGGGCTGCGGGCGCTGCGGATGGCCCTTCGGGCGGCGGCGGCAGCTGCGGTCGGCGGCGGCCGGCTTGGCTGCGGTGGCGTGCGTGCTGCCTTCAGATCGGCGATGGCGGCGTGGAGGGCCTGGTGGTCTCGTCGGCGGCACCTTCGTTCAGATCTGTTCTGACCGGTGCAGCCGGCGGTGGTGGTCATCTCTTCCGTCAGAGGTGGTCGACCTGAGGCTGGGTGTTCGGATCTTGGGATCCGTCATCTAGCACCAGCTGCGAGTCGGGGAGACGTAGTTTCCGGTGAAAACCGAGCCGACGGCGGGCGATGGCGGCGTTCCATGTCGTTACCTTGATGAAGGCATCGTCATGTGACTACCATCGACCCACTCGTACTGCTCCGGGGGAAACCCTAGGATCTGGTGTTCCAGACCGGATGATGGCGGCACTGCGGTGTCGTTTCTCTCTTGGGAGCATCGTTTGTGGAGCAGTGCTGGAAGTCAGAGGCAGGACGTGGAGCGGCTTCGTCTTGCACGGAGCTTTGGTGGAGATGTCAAGTCATGCCTGATCGACAGGTGCTACGCTTGGTCATGCCTGGTCGGCAGGTGCTACGCACGACAGATCCTCCAAGGACTTCAAGCTGTGTCGGCTGGTGGTACTTGGCAGCATGGCGCTGAGGTGTATCAGTGGCAACCGCGACGTGTTCAGCTGTTTGCGCGCAGGGAGGAGGTGCCGTTGGGCGCCGTGGTGGCGTCGACGATAGCTGGACCAAGCAAGGTTGATGCATCAGTACAGTTCTGAAGATGGAGCGGTGGCAGTTGGCGGCGGCGGCCTCTGAGAGCACGCCGGACCAGTGTGTGTCCCAGACCCGACAAGTGGCTATGTTGGGGTCTCGGGTCTTAGATGTTAGGCTTGGCTGCGATGTCTGTTTGGTATTAGGCCCAGGCTATCTGCGCCCCTTCATCAACTGGATAGGTGTAGCGACAGTTTGTTGCTTAGACGGCGGCTTTAGTCTTACTATTGTATGACTTTGTAAGGTCTTGTGAGAATAATTAATAAAGTGGCCGTATGCATCGCCCAGATGCAGAGGCCGGGGGTCATCCTCCTTTTCTAAAAAAAGAAACTACTATTCAGTTGTTATGTTTTTTTGTTTTCGTTGTCTGTCATCAAAGAGTTATATTTATATAATGTAGATTATCTTCCTACAATTTTTAAATTGTTTGCGTACTGTGGAAGTGTTTATTTCAATATGGCATGCTGTTCTAAATGGATACTTTTTCTACTTGCTGGTTAGCTTTGCGAAACAATAACTATTATAGCCACTGATCTGCTCAGGTCCAATTCCTTATTGTACAGTTTCCCATTCTAGAGTAGACTTTATCCACTGTTAAGATTTTGATAGCACGGTGACATCTTTAGCTCATGTTTAATCTTGCTAGAACTAAGTTGCTTTATAAAAAGTTTGGCGTGCATGTCATCCATGCCATACATAAAATGTTAAATTCATTCTGCATTTTCTGATTATTAATCTAATACTTTATCAATTTGTTTTTGGCTTCTAAATGTTCTACAACTATATATCTAACAGGCATCTCTCTCAACCGTAGTTCCACTTTAGGAGAAGTCGGAAGAAAGTGAGTGGGGGCCTTCATCAGGCCTTCAACTTATGAAGATGACGAGCAGCCTGAATCCAAGATTTCCAAGACTAATTTGATTTTTTATCTTTGCTCCAAGTTTGCATCTCCACCATGTTCACTTGGAGTCTTGTACAGTATTTATATGTTCCTTCCAAAATTCACCCAAGAAAATTAAACATTCTGAAATCTTTATCAGACGTTGGATTACATTTTCACTATACAATGTTTTGAGATTTACTTGAATTTCATGTTTGTTCAGACGTGCGTTGCACGTGCACACTTACTAGTTAGGCCTAAATGGGCCTAAGTACGTCGCATTGTATCAGATCACTGCCCGTCCATTAGCGCGCGAAAACCATAACCCAACGCGTCGCTCGTATCTGGCGCATGTACGGTTAGGACGGAGGATCACGGTGGCGGCGTCGGCGAGCCGGAGCCGGCGTACTATAGGCGATGCCCATCTCGGAGGCAGACCCTCTGTCGTGGTCGACACGATTGGTGTTGGTCGTGCGCTAGGGTTCCATGGTTCTGCCGAGGTAATCTTTGATTCTTTGTACTTCCGCAGCACTCCTCCATTGCGAAGTGATAAACAGTTTCCCTTTCCTGTCGGTGCAATATATGCAACCAGAATATTCATCATCGGAATATTCAATATGAGCTAAAGTATAAATGAATATTCGTCCAAGAGCAAGGGAAAACAGCAGCGGAAACTGCAAGTCCAGACACTAATATTCGCGTGTTATAATGAATGAAACTACTATACCATACTCATATTCATCATCTGCTACAGCTAAACCATGACATCGTTGAGACCAAGAAAATTCAGCAGCACATGCAGGCGGTCCGGATGAAAGAAAACACGCAAGTCGCATGCCAAGAAAATGAGAAGTGTTTTTAAAGGAACTGATCGTTGCAATGCAGAAGAAGAGGAAGCGGCCAGTTCACGAGTCAGGACCAACAAGCATATACTCCAAGCCTGCGTCTGATCGTTCAACATTTGGCGGTGACGACAGACAAGGGAAAGCTCGAGGAATATTCATCCGCACATCCATCACAGGATCCTAAGCTCGTCGTATGATCCTAGAACGATTCCGCGTCCAGTGACCAACCGTTCGATCACGTACTGATGGCCAATTCCAGCAGCCTCTTCGCTTCTGTCCTAATGAAATGAAGTTCACACACAATCGGAAAATGCAGTGTTCCTACCGGGGCCTTAACTGAAACTGGAGCAAACCATATCTACTACCTGAAACTGAGTGTGCAACCTCAGCTCCTTGTTCAGGCGATACGATCGGCGTCGAGTTTTTTCCGGTTTCGCCCAACTACAGCCATACAGGATAGCGCGACCAGAACTCTGCAAGAGTACGTAGTGTGGACCAAAATCTGGATAACACCGCAAGATCAGCGCAAGAATGCAGAGTCAAGGTCGGGACATGTTCAAACAAGCATGCTAGCAACGCCTCACAATATATATATACTAATCTCCCGGATAAGCATAGGCAGAAGAACCCAGTAATCAATCATATAACACTTGTTTGACTCGCAGCGACGATAAGCATGACAAAACTGAACATTATCAGCAAAAACAAAAAGAGTTATCATGAAGGACGAAGAATGTGATGCTGACTTCTGGTCCTGTGACTGTGAGCCTCACACAGCAACAAACTCGCAAGAAATCAAGGGTGTGCGGGCGACCTGGAAACCTAGACTTTCATGCCAAGAATGCACGGTTAGTTAGGTTCTGCAGCAGCAGCAGCAGGTGAGAAATGAGCGGAGCCGAGGAAGATTCTTGGTGTGCACTCCTGCCATCCTGGTTTTCAGGCGACAGATCATGATCAGATTCTTGGTGTCCCAACATCCCAGAGCAGATATTTGGTCAGGTCAGGTGAAACACATGATGCTTTGCTTGATAATAGGTAGAGGTAGGATCATTTCAAGTTTCTGATAGGTTATTGACAGGATGGCGAGCAGTACTGCTCTAGTTATGTATTATCCGGATTCAGGACCACCTCAAGTTCCAAGGGAAAGGATGAGGGGTCCAAAGCATTTTTCTTCTGTTGTGGAATCCAGAGCAGACATCTTGATGTTTTCTCCATTCAGTCGTTGAATTGGGTCTTGATGCTCTCGCTGTGATGCTCATGGCCATCAAGAAGCAGAAAAATGCACCTTAATTTGCTGGAGAGAAGCAAAACACGGGCACAATCACAAGTTCAGAATCTACCTGCAACTGACTTCCAGTTGAATCAACAAACGACAGCAGCAAGCTTTATGAAAAGCTGTATACTGTACTACTTAATCGAAACGGAAATTTGCTTATCAAGAGAAAGTCTGACACTGAACATTGGTAAATTCTCTGGGCGAAAATTGTAGCTCTGCCCCAACCTTTTTAGATTAACATATCCGCAAAATTGTAACTGGTATAACCTCTTCCCGATGTACTTACATAATAACAGCAAGAGTTTCATCTCAAAGCACTCAAGGCTTGATCACCCTGCATACAACAAAAAAGACTACACTATAATCCTGTCTCAGGAATCTCTCAAGATACCACTGTCATCGCGCGCCATGGAAATCTCTGAACAAACACTAATATAACTTGTTGATCATTTCCAGCCATAGCTCTCGGATCTGCCATCTTCCTCCTCGCCGCTGACCGTCACCGATGAGGCAGCTACGCCTGAGCTTGAGAAGTTTAGGGGCCCCGGAGGTGATCCCCCTGACTGGGAGCTGCTCTGCTCCTGAGTTATCCAGAGCCCTCCCATGAGCACGATCGGCCGGTTGGCTGCCGGAGATCCTGGCGCCCTTCGGTTGTGCAGACGGTATTTCTGAACAATAAGAAAAACAATACGTACAGGATTCACATTAGTGTCAATGCAAATTACGTACTAAAAGCCAGTAATAAATTCCATCATTAGTACATGGACAGAAGTTTGTGAAAGATAGTGGTGAATTGCTCACCTGGAGATGGCTCTTCACTTCATCATTGGTCAGGCCATCCACCTTCATCAGCTCCCTGATTTGCTTTGGAGTAGCAACTGCAATCATGCCAAGGATAACAACCATGTAAGCACTCAATAATTTGATGCTTATGCCTCGATGAAATTAGTTATAATTGCTATTATATGTAGTGGGTGTACGGGATATTATATCTAGAAATGGCAGGAAATTTCTGTGGTTTATTTGTGAAGCTCTCACCTTGGGGACCACCGAGTTGGTGCAGGGCAGTGACGAACTGGAGGTGCAGCTCCGGCGACCAGCACCGCCGCGCCTTCCTCGCTTGCTGCTGCTGCTGCTGTGCTGTCTGCTGCGACTGCGCCTGGAGGCTTAGGGAAGGGGCAGCCGGTGCCAGGGCGGCTGCAGCCCTCGCCGCTTCTTGCGCGAATCCAACAAGCTGGCGGCGGCTTTCTTCAGCGCCGCCGGTAGCAGCAGCCGGAGAGGTCTTGATCGGTGCCGGCGACAGAAACGGCAGATCCGGCATCCGCACAGCCTTGTCATCCTTCCTCAAACTCGGCGGCGCGAACGCCGGCGCGCCGGAGCCCACGGCCTTGGACGGCAAGCCAGCGCCGTCGCGAGATTCCGGCTCCGACGACCTCCTCCTCTCATCCTGCTTCTGCAATCGTAAAAAGGCGCAAACTTTCAGAACCCAAAACACAATAAAACCACACGATTTAATGATCAATGCTTCACGACAACAAGCAAGCACGCGGGCAACCAACTGAATCGCCGGATCCTACCTCGGAAGCATCGTCCCCCCGGACGGAATCGCCGGTCCAGAGCTGCGCGGTGCTCATCCAGTTGCTCTTGTCGCCTGCGCCGGCGTCCTCCCTGTCCTCTCCTCGATCGCCGCCTCTCTTCTTCTCCTCCACCTCCTTCTTCATCACATCAATCACTGCGCAAGCAACCAAACCACGTCAAGAAAGACTCCCCAAAAAGAAGAAAACAACAAAGGGATAATACTAGTAGCTACTACGGAGTACTAGCGAAAGCAAGCTAGCAAGAGGTTTCTCTCTCACCGTCGGCGAGGAGGCGCGCGCAGAGGGGGAGCTCGCGCCGGAACACCTCGATCTTGCTCTTCTCCTCCTCCAGCCTCCGGATACAGTCGTCCATGGCGGCCGCCGGCGCTTCCCTGACCCGCCCCAGGCTCTTGGCCGCGAACATCTTCAAATCCAGGCTCAAATCTGCGCCCATGCCGATCTCTCCTACGTCCAGACCCATCGATTTTACACCGGAGCTCTCGCTCTCGCTCTCCAAACGGAATCTTTACTGACTTGTTGCAAGAGAAAGTATGAGGTGGATGTGAACTGGAGGGAGGAGGTGGGTGAATGGGGACGTTTATATAGAGGAGGAGAAGCATTCGGGAGGGAGGAGAATCTCGAGAGTGTGCGAGGATGAGACGAGGGCGATTTTTCACGTCACCTACAGATAGCTACAATGGACGTTAGTTTCCGCCAAGGCCCTTGGGTTTTACGGCTTTTAAGCTTTAGCCCGCTTTCCTATGCATGCCAACAAATTGAAAATGTGTCTTGCACATATACCTGTCCAAACCTCGGGCCGAGCCGGGCTTCGGGCCGGGCCTAGCCAAGCCCGAGGCAAAAAACCTAGGCCCAGGCCCGGCATGGACCGGCCATCAGGCCTGGTTTTTGGCCCAAGCCCGGCCCGAATGCGTAAAAGCTCGTCAGGCCTCGGATCGGGCCTCTTCAGAAAAGCGCATAAACGACGGGCCCGGCCCGGCCATTGGGCTCAAAATCTAGGCCCGAGCCCGGCCTGGGACCTGCGTCGGGCCGGGACGGGTCGGGCTTCCCATGGCTAGGACTACTTGCACACACTTTTTTGTGTGTGTGCGTGTTGTACACACTTTCAACCAGATTAAGTTTGTATGATTGGAGTCAGAGGGAAGATGCAAAACGCCTTTTTCTTCAGGGTGTTAAAAGAAATAAAATATGCGGTCGTATTAACTGGAAATGTTTAGTTTTGGAAGCAATTAATCGTTGGCGTCAAATATGTGTTTATCTTATCAAGGTAGTATATCGGTCAGGTACGATAGACAGCGGGGATGTGCACACAAATTACGAATTTAATTGTATGTGTATTCGTTCTATATTCTGGATTTGTATTAGCTGGATATATTGATTTGTCTAGATATGCATGCATACGCGGCGCTGAGGTTACATAATAGGTTCGTATTGATTGTCTCGTAAAAGCGCGTGGTTGGTTTCCTTTTCTTTAATTTTTGCGGTTGGTCATTATAATTTTCGTTCGTTTTATCTTTAGAATTTAGTTTTTATACAATTTTATGCTTCTTCGGAACATAGTGTGTTGCGCTCATGGGTCAAGTTCGTTATTTGTTGTTATATTAGTTTTGCAACTTGTAACACTCTAACCAACATTGACTTATCGTGCAAAAATATGACATAAACTGCTCTCTAAACCGTCTTCATTTCAATTTTCTATACATGTCTAACTTGGTGATCATGTTTGGTTGGTGGCCACCCGGTTGTGAAGTTTTCAACAACAAGAATAGGTAAAAGTATGGCATGCCTTATATAAATAGTTGTCACATATGGTCATGAGGTATTTTCTTGTGAAAAATGTATGCCTCGTATTTGGCCATAGAAAGTGTATTCTGCCGCACAACCTAGTAGAATATACGCATATCACGTCCATATAAAAAGTAGTACTTGACAACTATGAAAGTAATAAAGAAACATCAAACACAACAGTAATCCCAAAGTCGAATTTAGAGACACAATTTGTGAGAAGATATGAATTGCCCCCCTTTGATCTGTGTCTCATTAGAGTGGTGACATCATTTCACAATGGCATATGCATGGGGTTTTTGAAATATCCAGCCATGAGATATCCTTTTCTAGGAAACACCTCCAGATATGCATCACCCGGCCTGTAGGATAGTTAGCATGATATATGGTGTCATTCCCATTAATAATTTTAGCCATTGCTAGCATAAACTAAAATGCAGAATATGTTATCATCTACAACGGACTATAGGACACTCTAAAATAAACTGAAAGTTGAATCAGTATTAACTTTTAATATTTGAAATAAGTTTGGGTATACCCTATGAATATTTGATGAAGCAGCATAAATCGTTAGCACTTGCGTAAAATAATATACATATTTAGTTGCACACATATTCGTTCTCAAACGCTAGCACTTGAATACAAGAATATACCCTATGGATATTTGATGAAGGGGCATTTCAATTGTGACAGATAGACCTCTAAGAAGAAAGAAAGTTATGCGATGGTATTAATTGGATATGTTGAGTTTTGGTATCAATTAATCGTAAGCGCCAAATACGAGTGTATCTTATCAAGGTAGTATATCGGCCAGATACAATACACAAGGGTACTATGTACATAAATTACAAATTTAATTGCATACGTATTCATTCAATATTTTGGATTTGTATTAGCTGGATATATTGATTTGTCTGGATATGCATGTGTACGTGGCACTGAGGTTACATGATAAGTTCATATTCATTATCTCGTAAAAGTGCGTCATTAATTTTCTTTTCTTTAATTTTTGCGGTTGGTCAATATAATTTTCTTTTGTTTTATCTTTTGAATTTAGCTTTTGTAGAATTTTCATTCTCTCGTAAAAGCGCGGCGATTTTCTTTCGCCATTTTAGTCTCACTGATGAGAGTCTAGGCATGTTTGGTTGGTTGTCACCCTGTTTTGGAGTTTTCAACAACCAGAATAGGTAAAAGTATGGCATGCCTTATATAAATAGTTGTCACACATGGTCATGAGGTATTTTCTTGTGAAAAATGTATACCTCATATTTGAACACAGAAAGTGTATCTACCGCACAAGTAGTAGAATATACACATATCACGTCCATCTAAAAACTAGCACTTGACAACTATGAAAGTAATAAAGAAACATCAAGCACAACAGTAATCCCAAAGTCGAATTTAGAGACCCAAACCGTGAGAAGATATGAATCGCCCCACTTTGATCTTTATCTCATTAGAGTGGTGACACCATTTCACAATGGAATATGCATGGGGTTTTTGAAATATCCAGCCACAAGATATTCCTTTTTAGGAAACACCTCCAAATATGCATCACCCGGCCGTAGGATAGCTAGCATGCTATATGGTGTCATTCCCACTACTAATTGCCATTGCTAGCTTGAAGTAAAATGCTGAATATGTTATCATCTATAACTGACTATAAAACACTCTAATATAAGCTAAAAGTTGAATAATTATTAATTTTTAATATTATAACTAAATTTAAATATACCCTATGAATATTTGATGAAGCAACATCTCAATCGTTAGCACAAAAGAATAAATATATTTAATTGCATACGTATTCGTTCTCAATCGCTAGCACTTGTGTAAAAGAATATACTCTATGAATATTTGATGAAGCAGCATCTCAATCGTAACAGATAGATCTCAGAGAAAGAAAAATATGTGGTAGTATTAATTGGATGTTGAGTTTTGGTATCAATTAATCGTAAGCACCAAATGCAAGTGTATCTTATCAAGGTAGTATATCGGTCAGATATGATAGGCAAGGGTGATTTGTACGTAAATTGCAAATTTAATTGCATATATATTCGTTCTATATTCTGAATTTGTATTAGCTGGATATACTGATTGTCTGAATATGCATGCGTTCGCGGCGCTGGTGTTAGATAATAAGTTCGTATTCATTACCTCGCAAAAGCGCGTAGTTGATGTCCTTTTCTTTAATTTTTGAGGTTGGTCAATGTAATTTTGTTTTGTCTTACCTTTTGAATTTAGCTTTTGTACAATTTTCATTGTCTCGTAAAAGCGCGTCATTGATTTTCTTTCACCATTTTAGTCTCATCGGTGAGAGTCTAGGCATGCTTGGTTGGTTGTCACACGGTTCTGAAGTAAAAGTACCGCATGCCTTATATAAATAGTTGTCACACATGGTCATGAGGTATTTTCTTGTGAAAAATGTGTACCTCGTATTTGGCCACAAAACGTGTATCTACCACACAACCTATTCTTGTAAAAAATGTATACCTTGTATTTGGCTATAGAAAGTGTATCTACCGCACAACCTATGCTTTTGAAAAATGTATACCTCGTATTTGGTCATAGAAAGTGAATTTACCGCACAACCTAGTAGAATATATGCATATCATGTCCATGTGAAAAGTAGCACTTGACAACTATGGAAATAAAGTAACTTCAAGGACAACATCAACTTCATAGTTAAATTTAGAGATCCAATCCGTGAGAAGATATGAATTGCCACATTTCATCTTTGTCTCATTAGAGTAGTGACATCATTTTACAATGGCATATGCATGGGTTTTTTGGAATATCCAGCCACAAGATATCATTTTCTAGGAAACACCTCCATATATGCTTCATCCGACCCGTAGGATAGCTGGCATGCTATATAGTGTCATTGCTAGCTTAAAGTAAAAATGCAGAATATGTTATCATAGACTATAACCTACCGAATCAGTATTAACTTTCAATATTGGAACTAAGTTTAGGTATACCCTATACGAATATTTGATGAAGTAGCATCTCAATCGTTAGCACTTGCGTAGGAGAGTGGAGAAATTAATTTAATACAACTCCCAGCTGTCCTGCTCTTTTGTGTTCATCCCAAATTTTGAAAGCCAACAGCAAAATCTTTACAATAAAAAGAAAGAATATTGTGGATTAGTGGAGGATATGCCATGGACGGCTGGCGATTCAGATTCCGATGCCTTTCTGTTGAATCCAATACCAAGATGTCTCTATTGGAATATATATTTTCTCGAAAGAGAAAGTGAAAGGCCAGAGATAGAAAGAGTGGGGATTACCAGTGGAAATGTTCTCCATTATTTTTTACGAGATGCCTTTGCTGGACCTGTACAGAAGGATTGCTGGTGGCCGGGAATATACCGTGAAATGGCATTCATGTCATTTGTGCACAGGATGAGGGGTAGTTTGGGGTTTGTCTCCGGGTGAGTGACAGATTATGCGCGCTCGGCTCGCCACGTACGTACCTGTCTAGGGCGAAGATAAGAGAGAAGACAGCAGCTTGACCCGTTTCGTGCATCATCTCGTGTACCAGTACTGCACTGCTAGCAAATAGGCCCGTCACGCTACATGCAACCGTAGACCCGTGGACTTTAATTTCTCTTACGTTTTTCGCGTGGCCAAATTGAAGCAAATAATCGATCATCAAGCACCGAATGTGTATGACTTGCAATTATGGGAGCTGGGGATGGTATGATCTACCCGTAGTGTAGAGTAGATCTGACGCACGGCAAGATTATCTCTCTGCATCGGCATCGGTGGGGCTAGCTATATTTCCCTGTGTTGAATGGTGGTTGACCTATCTTGCAGCCAAAATGTGTACAAGTCTGTAATGCATGCCCACAAAGCGTCGTACCTTCGTACGGCGTAGTATACACTAGGAGTATATGTCAAAATGCACACGTATGTCAAGTAATCTTTTAGATAGGCTGTATGATATACGGCTCTCGTCTGCAAGTGATCGACTACACGCATGGCATGCGCACGAGCCAGTTTGTTGCGAATAGATGAGTGATCCCTTGCCTTGCCTTGTACGATGAGATAAGATATACTCCACGCAGGCCTTGGCTCTAGCTATTTTAGCCATATATATACGGTATAGTAATACACATTTGTACAGAGAAAGTACAAGAACCATCCCGTACGTTTATCCCGTGCGTTCCAATCTTGTGATGAGATATGCGTGCATCGTCGTGCAAGTTACATGAAGTCAATTGATATTATGTATGGTAGATGTTGGGCGATTCGCAGAGGGAAAACTCTGACTTTGTACAAGTCAAGGGTCGTTTCCGATCTTTGCTATCTAAATGGACTGGAAATATATTGATTTGTTAATGTGCATGTGCGCTTTTTTATCGCTAGCTTCAACAGTGTACGGGGTGCGTGTGACTCGGAGAGAGAAACGTGTGGGTGTGGGTGTGGGTGTGGGTGTGGGTGTGGGCGTCGGTTTGCAAGAGGACAAGACGGGCCCCAAGATTCCGTTCCGTTGGGGAGAGAGAGAAAGCGGAGTGAGGAGAAGCGACGCCGTCGTCTCTCTCGCGCGCGCGGGTGGGGCTGTGCCCACGCGGACGCGGTCGGGCTCCTGCGTACACCAACGCCGCGTCGGTGGCCCCAAATGGAAACGTCCTCTTCCTTTCCTCCTTTTTCTTTATTGTGCTCTCGTGGGTGTGGATGGAATCGGTTCGGTTCGCCGCATCGCCTGCGGTGGGCCCAGCCATTTGTCTTTTCTTATCTTCTGCTACCGGCAGGGGATGGCCTCTTCTCTGCTTATCCACTGCCTCCCATTTTGCTTGATACTCCCTCCTTTTCGCTTCAAAGGGCTCTTCTAAAAAAATATCATATTTTCATTATGTTAGACGGGCTGTAATGAAAGTATCATAGGTAGTGTCATGAATGTCAACCATCCAATTTCGATGAGCTGACATAGATAAAATTAAATAAAGAAAGAAATTGGTCGCCGACCGACAGGGTTACATCAGAAATACTTGGAAGAGTAGGAGCAGAATAGCCTCTTCCCCTCCCCTCTCGCGCGGTGACCGTGAGGGCAAACCCTAGCGTCGGCAGGCGAGCCCCCTTCCCCTGCCCTCTTCTCGCCGCCGCCAGGCAAAGCCCGGTCGGCGTCGGCGGCGGTAGGGCATCTCCTCCCCACGCGCGGTGTTGGCAGGCGCGGGCGTCTGCATCGAGCGGTGGCGGCGCGCTGGCGACGGGGCGTGATGGCGCGATGGTGGGCGGCACGGGGGTGAGCGGCACTGCCTGCTGCTCCCGTTGGCGCCTGGTCGAGGCGCGGAGGCTGCGCGGGGCCGCCGGTCTGGCTCGGCTAGATCTCCTGAGCTGTGCGGGCACCGCCGGGGCTACCGTCGGCGGGTGGTCCGGTGTTGCTACGCTCGGGCGGCGGCCACAGGCTGAGGCGGATTCGCTCTCTTCTCCCCAGAGCGGAGGCGCGTCGAGGTGGCGTCTCGAGAGTTGCGGCTGATGTGTTGTGGCGTCCCGGCGGAGGCGCAACTGTCCCTGGCCGTGAGGGCGGCGGAGATGTGGCGGGTGGATGCAGGTGTTGGTCTCCCTCGACCAGGGGCTACGGTGGATGCGCCTACTAGGCGGCGTGGTGGTCTGCGGATGGTGGCGCGGCGGCATTCGGTTCCCCTCTCCACGGTGATGGCCAAGGTGGCAGCTTTGCCCCCCACTTCCAGTTTGCTGAGCTCCGGAAATGATGGACATGGCCAAGGAGAAATCCGGCGTGGCTACGACTGCGGGTAACGGCGATGCTCATGGGCACCGTCTCCTCCATGGAGGAGTTATCATGGCCATGTCCATCCACTCTTCTGACACCGGAGGAAACTCTAGGTTCGGTTCATCGGGCAGGCAGCGGCGGCGTATCGGGGCCGTCCCCTTCTTGGAGGCGCTGCCTAGGTGCTTGGGGTGCCGGCCCGTGATGCAGCTGCTGGGTTGCCTCGCTCGCCCCGGCGGTGTGGCTTGGGGTGGAGGGTTGTCATGTGTGGGATGTTGCTGTGGGCATGAGCATCTGGGGCGCGATGTACTCCATCATTGATGCCTCATCGGCGACGTCTTCTTCGAGTCAGGCTAGCTCTCACTGTCCACTGGACGATCTTCTAGGCACCATCTGTAGAGAGTGCATTGATCTAGTTTGGTTAGGTGGTTTGTCGTGCTATGAGGTGTTTGATATCGGGGGACACGGCCTGTGTGCTCTGTGCCGTACTTTGCGCCATTGTTTGGCTTGAGTTTGGGCAAGGGGGTTAGTTACCGATGTTGTCATGGTGATTATGGGTGTTAACCTCTCGGGGTGGCACATTGCCGAAAGGCGTTGTATCAGCCGTATTGGTTCTTCTTCCATGAATATATGATACACATGCTTGTGCGTATTTGAGAAAAATAATAATTGAGTATTATATCATGATACCGTACTACCCCCGTCCTGGTTTATTAGTCCCCTTCGCATTTTGTGCGAAATTTTGACCTTAGATTTAACTACTCCCTCCTTCCCGGTTTATAGGGCTTATCTCAAAAATTTCGGTTTCCCGTTTTATAAGTGTCAATTTGATTGTTCCCCATCACATGCTCAGATTTCAAGGTGCATTAATTCATTGCATGCAAGGATTATGAGAAACTTGACAAATGCATGTAATTCATGCATGCATTGGTAAACACAATTCTTTGAGGAAAACGAGCGCATTAATTGAGTGCTTTTACAAACCACGAAAATTATTCCACCACCCATCTTCTACCTTGGTTGGTGAGATTTTTGAATTGAGCCTTATAAACCGGAAAGGAGGTTGTAACAAAATATTAGTGCATGTAACCAAAAATAATATCATTGGAAACTATTTTCAAATTTTGAATCTAAGGATATAATTTTTGGTCACATGCATTGTTATTTCCTTAGTTAAATGTATGGTCAAAACTTGGCACAAAATACTAAGGGGACCAATAAGCCAGGATGGAGGTAGTATCATATTAAATGATGTGCTACTATGTGTCTTGCATGACAATAAATGAAGTCATTTGTGATACCAACATATGATAATGTGCATTACGGATGTAGTAACATATACTAGTATCATGATATGATAGTAGTATATGATACTCCCCACTACGACCAATCTTTACAGTGCTTTAAGGGGGTGTTTGGTTCAGGGACTTTTTAGTCCCAGACTAGAAAAAAGTTCCTAAAAGTCCCTAGGAACCAAACGGGAGGGACTTTTTCTACAGGGACTAGAAAAAGACTCTACTAGAGAGTCTTTTTTGATTAGTCCCTGAGACTAGAAAAAGTCCTAGGACTTCTGAACCAAACACCCCCTAAGTCTCACGCCGCATTTAATTCATAGAGATACGAGAAAGGAAATTAGTGGTCATGCATGCCATGCAAGTTCAACGAGAGGAAGGGTCCTACACTTATTGCTTCGGGAATTGAATATGTGGGAAATATTTCATTGGGCGGTTTAGTATCCATAAAACTCATGTCATCCACTCATAATCTACCTTGGTTGATGAGATTTCGGATTTGAACCCTCTAAGCCGGAAAAGAGGGAGTATTATTCTTCTTTTTCAGTTTTCCACAATTACTATTTTTCGACAAAGGGTGAATTTTATTAGCTCAAATTGGAGCATCAAGAAGATACATAACACAATGATGACACATCTGGCCTCTTCATAGTTAGGATGCACTCAGCTCACCAACTCAACAGACGTGAAAAAACACCGACAATAAACAAAGTCATATAAGACCAAAGTTATGCTAGAATGCACTCAGCTCACCAACTCAACACACGTGAAGAAACGCCGACAATAAACAAAGTCATGTAAGACCAAATTTATGCGAAGGCAGAGAAAAATGAAAAAAAAGAAACCCTAAAGCGACCGGATTTGTGATCTGCAAACTACAATAATGACCATATCCGTGGTACATATATTTGGTCATGGAATCAAGCCCTTATAAGTACATATATTGTTGTTCTGTATGCAATGACAACGCAACGGACCATACTAGGACACTCTCGGTGATGAATTCATCAATCGCTGACAATTGTATACCAGCAAGCGTTGGCCACAACACACACGACTTATTAGCAGAAATTGTCTGTGTTATTATGGGTCTTCGCACACATTTCTGATTAGGAACTTGTTTGCCGCATATCACACACATCTTGTTAAGTTGAATCGTTTCTGTTGTGTTGCCTAATCAAAAACAGTTCATCCAAGTGAACTGTATGTCGTATATCGCACACACCTTGATCTGGGTGACTGTTTCTGTTGCGTTCCCTGCAGGAAATATGCCCTGGAGGCAATAATGAAATTGTTATTTTATATTTCCTTATGTCATGATAAATGTTTATTATTCATGCTAGAATTGTATTAACCAAAAACTTGATACATGTGTGGATATATAGACAAAACACCGTCTCCCTAGTAAGCCTCTACTAGACTAGCTCGTTAATCAAAGATGGTTAAGTTTCCTAACCATAGACATGTGTTGTCATTTGATGAACGGGATCACATCATTCGGAGAATGATGTGATGGACAAGACCCATCTGTTAGCTTAGCATTATGATCGTTCAGTTTTATTGCTATTGCTTTCTTCATGTCATATACATATTCCTTTGACTATGAGATTATGCAACTCCCGAATACCGGAGGAGTACCTTGTGTGCTATCAAATGTCACAACGTAACTGGGTGATTATAAAGATGCTCTATAGGTATCTACGAAGGTGTTTGTTGGATTGGCATAGATCGAGATTAGGATTTGTCACTCCGAGTATCGGAGAGGTATCTCTGGGCCCTCTTGGTAATGCACATCATAAGAAGCCTTGCAAGCAAATTGAATAACGAGTTAGTTGCGGGATGATGTATTACATAACGAGTAAAGAGACTTGCCGGTAACGAGATTGAACTAGGTATGAAGATACCGACGATCGAATCACGGGCAAGTAACATACCGATGACAAAGGGAATAATGTATGTTGTCATAACGGTTCGACCGATAAAGATCTTCGTAGAATATGTAGGAGCCAATACGAGCGTCCAGGTTCCGCTATTGGTTATTGATCGGAGAGGTGTCTCGGTCATGTCTACATAGTTCTTAAACCCGTAGGGTCCGCACGCTTAACGTTCGATGACGATTTAGTATTATATGAGTTATGTGATTTGGTGACTAAATGTTGTTCGGAGTCCCGAATAAGATCGCGGACATGACGAGGAGTCTCGAAATGGTTGAGAGGTAAAGATTGATATATAGGATGATAGTATTCAGACACCAGAAGTGTTTCCGATAGTATCGGGTATTTATCGAAGTACCAGGGGGGGTTACCGGAACCCCCGGGGGAATAATGGGCCTTATGGGCCATAAGAGGGGAGCACACCAGCCCACAAGGGGTGGCATGTCCCCCCTTTAGGCAGGAGGCCGAATAGGAGAAGGAAGGGGGGGTTCGGCCCCCCTTTCCTTCCTCCCTTCCCTCTTCCCTTTTCCCCCTTCCGGTAATAAGGAAGGGGGGCGAATTGGGATAGGACCCCAAGTAGGATTCCTCCTACTTGGGGCACCCCATGGCTGCTCCCCTCCCCCTCCCACCTATATATACATGGGGAGGGGGCGCCTAGAACACACACCAACAATTGTTAGCCGTGTGCGGCGCCCCCCTCCACAATTTACGCCTCCGATCATATCTTCGTAGTGCTTAGGCAAAGCCCTGCGCGGATCACTTCACCATCACCGTCACCACGCCGTCATGCTGACGGAACTCATCTTCTTCATCGACACCTTTGCTAGATCCAGAGGACGAGGGATGTCATCGAGATGAACGTGTGCAGAACTCGGAGGTGCCGTACGTTCGGTGCTTGATCGGTCGGATCTAGAAGAAGTTCGACTACATCAACCGTGTTGTCAAACGCTTCCGCTTTCGGTCTACGAGGCTACGTGGACACACTCTCCCCCTCTCATTGCTATGCATCTCCTAGATAGATCTTGCGTGAGCGTAGGAATTTTTCTTTGAAATTGCATGCTACGTTCCCCAACAGTGGCATCCGAGCCAGGTCTATGCGTAGATGATATGCACGAGTAGAACACAAAGAGTTGTGGGCGGTGATCGTCATACTACTTACCCCCAATGTCTTATTTTGATTCAGCGGTATTGTTGGATGAAGCAGCCCGGACCAACCTTACATGACCACGTTCATGAGACCGGTTCCACCGACAGACATGCAACTAGTTTTGCATAAAGGTGGCTGGCGGGTGTCTGTTTCTCCTACTTTAGTTGAATCAAATTTGACTGCGGCCGGTCCTTGTTGAAGGTTAAAACAACAAACTTGATAAATCACCGTTGTGGTTTTGATGCGTAGGTAAGAACGGATCTTGATAGAAGCTCGTAGCAGCCACGTAAAACTTGCAACAACAAAGTAGATGATGTCTAACTTGTTTTTGCAGGGCATGCTGTTATGTGATATGGTCAAGACATGATGTGATATACGTTATTGTATGCGATGATCATGTTTTGTAAAAGTTATCGGCAACCGGTAGGAGCCTTATGGTTGTCTCTTTATTGTATGAAATGCAAACGCCATGTAATTTCTTTACTTTAGCACTATGCGTTAGCGATAGTTGTAGAAGCAATAGTTGGTGAGACGACCACGGCGCTACGATGGAGATCAAGGTGTCGAGCTGGTGACAATGGAGATCATGACGATGCTTTGGAGATGGAGATCAAAAGCACAAGATGTTGATGGCCATATCATGTCACATATTTTGATTGCATGTGATGTTTATCTTTTATGCATCTTATTTTGCTTAGTACGGCGGTAGCATTATAAGATGATCCCTTAACTAAAATTTCAAGGTATAAGTGTTCTGCCTAAGTATGCACCGTTGCGAAAGTTGGTCGTGTTGAGACACCACGTGATGATCGGTTGTGATAGACTACGTTCACATACAATGGGTGCAAGCAGTTTTGCACACGCGGAATACTCAGGTTAAACTTGACGAGCCTGGCATGTATAGACATGGCCTCAGAACACTGGAGACTGAAAGGTCGAACGTGAATCATATAGTAGATATGATCAACATAGAGATGTTCACCATTCATGACTACTCGATCTCACGTGATGACCGGACATGGTTTAGTTGATTTGGATCACGTATCATTTAGATTACTTGAGGGATGTCTATCTAAGTGGGAGTTCTTAAGTAATATGATTAATTGAACTTAGTCCTGATTGTTTTTGCATATTTATGTTGTAGATCAATGGCCCGTGCTACCGTTCCCTTGAATTTTAATGCGTTCCTAGAGAAAGCTAAGTTGAAAGATGATGGTAGCAACTACACGGACTGGGTCTATAACTTGAGGATTATCCTCATTGCTGCATAGAAGAATTATCCTTGATGCACCGCTAGGTGAAAGGCCTGCTGCAGGAGCAGATGCTGATGTTATGAACGTCTGGCAAGCTCGATCTGATGACTACTCGATAGTTCACTGTGCCATGCTTTACGGCTTAGAATCGGGACTTCAAAGACGTTTTGAACGTCATGGACCATATGAGATGTTCCAGGAGTTGAAGTTAATATTTCAAGCAAATGCCCGAGTTGAGAGATATGAAGTCTCCAACAAGTTCTATAGCTGCAAGATGGAGGAGAACAGTTCTGTCAGTGAACACATACTCAAAATGTCTGGGTATCATACTCACTTGATTCAGCTGGGAGTTAATCTTTCAGATGATAGTGTGATAACCCACAAGTATAGGGGATCACAACAGTTTTCGAGGGTAGAGTATTCAACCCAAATTTATTGATTCGACACAAGGGGAGCCAAAGAATATTCTCAAGTATTAGCAGTTGAGTTGTCAATTCAACCACACCTGGATAACTTAATATCTGCAGCAAAGTATTTAGTAGCAAAGTAGTATGGAAGTAACGGTAACGGTGGCAAAAGTAATAGTAGCAGTTTTGTAGTAATTGTAACAGTGGCAACGGTAAAGTAACTAAGCAAAGAACAATATGTGAAAAGCTCGTAGGCGTTGGATCGGTGATGGAGAATTATGCCGGATGCGATTCCTCATGCAATAGTTATAACATAGGGTGACACAGAACTAGCTCCAATTCATCAATGTAATGTAGGCATGTATTCCGAATATAGTCATACGTGCTTATGGAAAAGAACTTGCA
The DNA here is from genome assembly GCF_018294505.1 of Triticum aestivum. Lineage (NCBI taxonomy): Eukaryota > Viridiplantae > Streptophyta > Magnoliopsida > Poales > Poaceae > Triticum > Triticum aestivum. The sequence goes on from NC_057799.1 coordinate 317,682,770, forward strand.
TGACATCTTTTGTCCTACCTCCCGTGGCAGCGGGGTCCTATTGGAAACTAAGGGATATTAAGGCCTCCTTTTAATAGAGTACCGGACCAAAGCATTAACACTTAGTGAATACATGAACTCCTCAAACTACGGTCATCACCGGGAGTGGTCCCGATTATTGTCACTTCGGGGTTGCCGGATCATAACACATAGTAGGTGACTATAGACTTGCAAGATAGGATCAAGAACTCACATATATTCATGAAAACATAATAGGTTCAGATCTGAAATCATGGCACTCGGGCCCTAGTGACAAGCATTAAGCATAGCAAAGTCATAGCAACATCAATCTCAGAACATAGTGGATACTAGGGATCAAACCCTAACAAAACTAACTCGATTACATGGTAAATCTCATCCAACCCATCACCGTCCAGCAAGCCTACGATGGAATTACTCACGCACGGCGGTGAGCATCATGAAATTGGTGATGGAGGAAGGTTGATGATGACGATGGCGACAGATTCCCCTCTCCGGAGCCCCGAACGGACTCCAGATCAGCCCTCCCGAGAGAGATTAGGGCTTGGCGGCGGCTCCGTATCGTAAAACGCGATGAATCCTTCTCTCTGATTTTTTCTCCCCGAACGTGAATATATAGAGTTGGAGTTGAGGTCGGTGGAGCACCAGGGGGCCCACGAGGCAGGGGGCGCGCCCAGGGGGTAGGCGCGCCCCCACCCTCGTGGACAGGGTGTGGGCCCCCTGGCCTTGATTCTTTCGCCAGTATTTTTTATTAATTCCAAAAATATTCTCTGTGAAGTTTCAGGTCATTCCGAGAACTTCTATTTCTGCACAAAAATAACACCATGGCAATTCTGCTGAAAACAACGTCAGTCCGGGTTAGTTTCATTCAAATCATGCAAGTTAGAGTCCAAAACAAGGGCAAAAGTGTTTGGAAAAGTAGATACATGGAGACATATCAACTCCCCCAAGCTTAAACCTTTGCTTGTCCTCAAGCAAGTCAGTTGACAAACTGAAAGTGATAAAGAAAAACTTTTACAAACTCTGTTTGCTCTTGTTGTTGCAAATATGTAAAGCCAGCATTCAAGTTTTCAGCAAAGATTATGAACTAACCATATTCACAATAACATTTAGATCTCATGTTTACTCATATCAATGGCATAATCAACTAGCGAGCAATAATAACAAATCTCGGATGATAACACTTTCTTAAAACAATCATAATATGATATAACAAGATGGTATCTCGCTAGCCCTTTCTGAGACCGCAAAACATAAATGCAGAGCACCTTTGAAGATCAAGGACTGACTAAACATTGTAATTCATGGCAAAAGAGATCCAGTCATAGTCATACTCAATATAAATTAGTTAATAGTAATGGATGCAAATGACAGCGGTGCTCTCCAGCTGGTGCTTTTTAATAAGAGGATGATGACTCAACATAAAAGTAAATGGATAGGCCCTTCGCAGAGGGAAGTAGGGATTTGTAGAGCTCGATTTTGAAATAGAGATAAATAATATTTTGGGTGGCATACTTTCATTGTCAACATAACAACCGAGAGATCTCGATATCTTCCATGCTACACACATTATAGGCGGTTCCCAAGCAGAATGGTAAAGTTTATACTCCCCCACCACCAACAAGCATCAATCCATGGCTGGCTCGGAACAACGAGTGCCTCCAACTAGCAACAACCCTGGGGGAGTTTTGTTTGCAATTATTTTGATTTGATTTGCTTAGATCATGGGACTGGGCATCCCGGTGACCAGCCATTTTCTCGTGAGTGAGGAGCGGAGTCCACTCCTCTTGAGAATAACCCACCTAGCATGGAAGATACAGACAGCCCTAGTTGATACATGAGCTATTCGAGTATGCAAAACAGAATTTCATTTGAAGGTTTAGAGTTTGGCACATACAAATTTACTTGGAACGGCAGGTAGATACCGCATATAGGAAGGTATGGTAGACTCATATGGAATAACTTTGGGGTTTATGGAAGTGGATGCACAAGTAGTATTCCCGCTTAGTACAAGTGAAGGCTAGAAAAAGACTGGGAAGCGACCAACTAGAGAGCGACAACAGTCATGAACATGCATTAAAATTAATAAACATTGAGTGCAAGCATGAGTAGGATATAATCCACCATGAACATAAATATCATGGAGGCTATGTTGATTTTGTTTCAACTACATGTGTGAACATGTGCCAAGTCAAGTCACTCGAATCGTTCAAAGGAGGATACCACCATATCATACCACATCACAACCATTTTAATAACATGTTGGCACGCAAGGTAAACCATTATAAACTCCTAGCTAATTAAGCATGGCATAAGCAACTATAATCTCTAATTGTCATTGCAAACATGTTTCATTCATAATAGGCTGAATCAGGAACGATGAACTAATCATATTTACAAAAACAAGAGAGGTCGAGTTCATACCAGCTTTTCTCATCTCAATCAGTCCATCATATCATCATTACTGCCATTCACTCGCACGACCGAACGATGTGGATAATAATAATAGTGCACGTGCATTGGACTAAGCTGGAATATGCGAGCATTCAATACAAAGGAGAAGACAAGGTAATATGGGCTCTTGATTAAATCAACAATAATGCATATAAGAGCCACTTCAACATTTTCATTATGGTCTTCTCCTCTCGACCCCAAAGAAAAGAAATAAAACTATTTACACGGGAAAGCTCCCAACAAGCAAAAGAAGAACGAGAAATCTTTTTGGGTTTTCTTTTAATTATTACTACTACAGGCATGGAAAGTAAACTAGCTAAAGGCTACAACTAATTTTTTTGGTTTTTCTTAATGTTTTTCAAACACACAAGAAGAAGGCGAGAAAAAGAAAATAAACTAGCATGGATATTACAAGGAAAAAGTATGAGCACCGACAACTGGAATGAGTGTGTGAACATGAATGTAATGTCGGCGAGAAATACATACTCTCCCAAGATTAGGCTTTTGGCCTAAGTTAGTCTAGGGCCACGGCTGGCCTGGCAGATATCCAAAGTTGTAGCTGGGGTCGTACTGAGAAGGATCCTCGGGGTTCCACTGGTTGGCAATCTCCTCTAGATCCCACTGGTAAACAGACTGACGGTGAGGATCAAGTTGTGGCTCCGGCTCTGGCTCTAGAGCTGGTGTGAGGTTCCGGTAGGCATGAATGGCTTCCGGCAGAACAAGATACTTGCCTGAAGATAAGTTGAACAAAGAAGGAGCAGGCAAAGCAATAGTCTCAAAGTAATTTTTATCAAATATCAGTCTATAGTTAAGCATCTTTTTCTTATTCTTAACAATAAAATCATGTGCTACCATACTCTTATAGTCTAGAAAAACAGGAGGCAGCAACTTTTCTTCTTTCTCATAATGCCTAATAGGTATGTTAAAGTGTGTAGCGAGGCGCGAGGCGAAGATACCTCCCAAGATGGGACCCTTCGTACGGTTCAGATTTAACCGCTTGGCAACAATAGCGCCTAGACTAGAAGTGTTATCACGAAACAAGGCATGGCACAAAATAACAATATCAGGGGCACTAAGGTTTCCACAATTCCCGCGACCAATTAAGCATCTACTAGCAAATATTGCAAAGTAACGTAGAACAGGAAAGTGTATGCTAGTAATTCTTGCATCGGAAACTTTCCTCGTTTCCCCTACATCAATCATATCAATAAACCCTTCCACATCATCACGATGTGGTTCGACTATGCTGCCCGCAAAGGGTAACTTGCAAACCTCACAAAAATCATATAGGGACATCTCCTTATACTCATCATATAAATAAAAGGTGGTGATCTCGCATGGAAATGAAAATTTTGCACGAAAATATTAGTGAGTAGGAGATACTGTTCGCGCTGGTCACGGAGGAAGTCGGTGAGGCCCGCATTCTCAGCCAAATAATAAAAATCATCATGTATCCCAGCTGCCCTCAAGAAATCATCACAAGGCCATTGACACGACCGAACCTCCGCAGTGCGAGGGAGATTATATTTGGGCCTTTTATCCTCTTCACTTTGCTTATCCTTCGAGCTTTGGCTCGAAGAGCCCCTCAAAAATCTCTTCATCAATTTCTGAAATTTTTAGTAACTTAAAATAAAAGTGAACCAAATCAACAAAATTGATAGCAACTACTCCCACAAGTGCCTAGAGACTATATCATGCATTAGAACTACTTGGGACCATATAAATTTGACATGAAAGCTCAAGAACAGGGTCACCTAAGCAGCAAAAATTTGCAATGAATAAAGCAATAGAACAAAAACTAATTGGACCATTGGAGGAGTCACATACCAAAGAACAATCCCCAAAGTAGTTTTGTGAGTGGAGCTTTGAGCAAGGAGATCGAAAGTCGCAACAAGATGAGCTAGAACTCGTGCTTGAGCTGGTTGGTGATTTTTTTGGGAGGAAGAAGGAGTGTGTGGTTGCTGGAATAAGTGGAGGGGGGCCACCAGGGGCCCACGAGGCAGGGGGCGCGCCCAGGGGGGTGGGCGCCCTGGACCCTCGTGGCCAGGTGCTTGCTCGCCCTGATGTGTTCTCAGTGCCAAATATTCTCAAATATTCTAGAAAAAAATCATATTTCATTTTCAGGGCATTTGGAGAACTTTTATTTTCGGGGTATTTTTTATTGCACGGATAATTCAGAAAACAGACAGAAAATACTATTTTTTTTCTTTATTTAATTTAAATAACAGAAAGTAAAAGGAGGGTACAGAAGGTTGTGCTTTCTAACTTCATCCATCTCATGCTCATCAAAAGGAATCCACTAACAAGGTTGATCAAGTCTTGTTAACAAACTCATTTCGAATCGCATGAAACCGGAGAATTTTCGAATAGCATTAGGTTACCTCAATGGGGATATGAACATCCCCAACAATAAGAATATCATATTTCTTCTTGACAGTAGGCAGAGGAAATTCAAAACCTCCAATAGTAATCGTTGAAATTTTTCCAATAGAATTGATACTGTGGACTTGAGATTGTTTCCTCGGAAAGTGTACTGTATACTCATTACCATTAACATGAAAAGTGACATTGCCTTTGTTGCAATCAATAACAGCCCCTGCAGTATTCAAAAAGGGTCTACCAAGGATAATCGACATACTATCGTCCTCGGGGATATCAAGAATAACAAAGTCCGTTAAAGTAGTAACATTTGCAACCACAACAGGCACATCCTCACAAATACCGACAGGTATAGCAGTTGATTTATCGGCCATTTGCAAAGATATTTCAGTAGGTTTCAACTTATTCAAATCAAGTCTACGATATAAAGAGAGAGGCATAACACTAACACCGGCTCCAAGATCACATAAAGCAGTTCTAACATAGTTTCTTTTAATGGAGCATGGTATAGTTGGTACTCCTGGATCTCCTAGTTTCTTAGGTATTCCACCTTTAAAAGTATAATTAGCAAGCATGGTGGAAATTTCAGCTTCCGGTATCTTTTTTTTATTAGTAACAATATCTTTCATATACTTAGCATAAAGATTCATTTTAAGCATATCAGTCAAACACATATGCAAAAAGATAGGTCTAATCATTTCAGCAAAGCGCTCAAAATCCTCATCATCCTTTTTCTTGGATGGTTTAGGAGGAAAAGGCATGGGTTTCTGAACCCATGGCTCTCTTTCTTTACCGTGCTTCCTAGCAACGAAGTCTCTCTTATCATAACATTGATTCTTTGATTGTGGGTTATCAAGATCAACAGGAGGTTCAGTCTCTACATCATTGTCATTACTAGGTTGAGCATCAGCATGAACATCATCATTAATATTATCACTAGGTTCATGTTCATCACCTGATTGTGTTTCAGCATCAGAAATAGAAATATCATTGGGATTCTTAGGTGTGTCAATAACAGGTTCACTAGAAGCATGCAAAGTCGCTTACTGGACATACGGTCAAGAACTTCTTGCAGCCTTCGAAAGAAGACTTTAGACATGACGCCAACACCTACGATAGGAATGCCGAATAGTATATCGTCTGCGTAGCGAGCGAAATAGACGTACTTGGTAGAATCCCCATTCTCCTCTTGGGTCATTTTTCTTTTTCTTCTTCTTAGAAGGACTAGGTGTATCAACATTAGTTCTCTGAGAATCCTGCTCAATTCTCTTAGGGTGGCCCTCATGATACAATGGTTCCTGAGTCATTTTACCCCCTCTAGTCATAACTCTAACAGCATTACCATTTTTCTTATTATTTAATTCATTGAGCAAATCATTTTGAGCTTTAAGCACTTGTTCTACTTGAGTGGTAACCATATAAGCATGTTTACTAATGAGTTTAAGTTCACCTTTAACTCTAGACATATAATCACTCAAGTGTTCAATCATATAAGCATTTCATTTCAATTGTCTACCAACATAAGCATTGAAGTTTTCTTGTTTAACAATAAAATTATCAAACTCATCTAAGCATTGGCTAGCAGACTTATAATGAGGAATATGACCTTCATCAAATCTATAGAGAGAATTTACCTTTACTACCTGTGTCGGGTTATCAAGACCATGTACTTCTTCAACAGGCAGCAAATTAAGACCATGTATTTCTTCAATAGGAGGTAAATTCTTAACATCATCAGTTTTAATACCATTTTCTTTCATAGATTTCTTTGCCTCTTGCATATCTTCAGGACTGAGAAATAGAATACCCCTTTTCTTCGGAGTTGTCTTAGGAGTTGGTTGAGGAAGTGTCCAATTATTTTCATTAGGCAACATATTATTCAATAACAATTCAGCTTGATCAACTGTTCTTTCCCTGAAAACACAACCAGCACAACTATCCAGGTGGTCTCTGGAAGCATCGGTTAGTCCATTATAAAAGATATCAAGTATTTCATTTTTCTTGAGAGGATGATCAGGCAAAGCATTAAGCAATTGGAGAAGCCTCCCCCAAGCTTATGGGAGACTCTCTTCTTCAATTTGCACAAAATTATATATTTCCCTTAAGGCAGCTTGTTTCTTATGAGCAGGGAAATATTTAGTAGAGAAGTAATAAATCTTATCCTGGGGACTACGCACAGAACCAGGATCAAGAGAATTAAACCATGTTTTAGCATCACCCTTTAATGAGAACGGAAATAATTTAAGGATATAGTAGTAGCGAGTTTTCTCATCATTAGTGCACAGGGTGGCTATATCATTTAATTTAGTAAGATGTGCCACAACAGTTTCAGATTCATAGCCATAAAAAGGATCAGATTCAACCAAAGTAATTATGTCAGGGTCGGCAGAGAAATCATAATCCTTATCTGTTGGGGATATAACTATTGAGCATAAACCGCCCAGGAGGGGCCGGGTTATACTCATAGTAAGTTATTCATACTGAAGCCCACGAAGACAAGGTGTATGGCGCTTTACGAAGGAGATCTAACAAGAAGGCCCAAGGCCCAAAGGCGGGTTAGGGCCTGTAGATGTAAACCGCCATATGATGTATGACTTGTGTTGTAAGATAGGAAAGGGTAGAAACCGAGCCGGACACGTTTATGAACCAGCCGGGATTCTGTAAGCCGCCGGGCGTCAACCTGTGTATATAAAGGGACGACCCGGCGACGTTTTAGGGACAAGAAACAACAGATCGAGAGCCAGGCAAAGCGTATTTGCTCCCTGATCATCGAAACCCTAGCAATTCCACCACAACTGGATTAGGCTTTTACCTTCACCACAAGGGGTCGAACCAGTGTAAACTCCTTGCGTCCTTTGTCCCACTTTAACCCCTTTAAGCTAACTACGTTGCGATGGCTCCACGACTAATTCCTCACACTAGGACATCTGTCGTGACAAAACCACGACAGTTGGCGCCCACCGTGGGGCTATCGCACGATGGTTTCAAGTTCTTAGAGGGCAGCTTTGAAGAGCTCAAGGGATACGCTGTGGGCCGGATGACCAAGAGTCGTCGCGGCAAGCTCTACATCGATGATGTAGGCTGGGGTCCCGAGGCCGGCTCAATTGAGTACGGGTACCGGGTCCCCTTCGGCGGTATTCACGTCTTCATTGGCAAGATCGGCGAACCGGGTCCTGAGCCGGACATCTGCACCGACATCGTTGAAATGGCTCAGCGTGCGAGATCCGCCCGGGTTCAGCCTTCCATGAAGTGTGCCTTCGTGGGAGTCATCCACGGAGCGGAATCTGAGGATAGATCAGCGTCTGGTGGTGAAACCGTCGTTTATTCTGATGATGAGTCATCTACTGGGGAGACCGAGTCATTGTACCAACTGCAAGACGGCCGGCTTGGGGTCAGTTCCGATGGCGACAGTATTCCGGACCCCCTTGATCCGCCGAGCCGGGTTGCGATCTTCATGGCCGGACACAGCCTGCGCAGCACTCTTCGATTGCAGCGGCGATGATCTCTGGGTCAGCAGCGGCGACAACAGCCGGGGCAGGAGGCCCTGTGCGACCGTCAGCCCAGGTTTTGTCCTACTTATTTGACGCTTTGGCAGCGAGGCTGGCAGCAGAAGTTAACCCGGCGAATCAGGATGAGCATAACACAGAAGTTGCGAAAGTGAAGGATCAGATAGCTCAAGCCAAGGCAGACCTGGCAGCTGAGGATACCAAGATGGCTGCAGAGCGGGCCGAGTTGGATGCACAGGCTTATCGGCTTATGTTGGATCAGAACGCATCAAATGATGTCATGAGGAGAAGGTATCGGTCTCACCTGCCTCCAGTTTATGAGGAAAGGAATCTCTTCAACACGCCAGGAGTAGGAACCAGTAACCAACCAGTAGTAAACCGGATGGAAGCACCTGGAACGGGGGTGCCAGTTCAGCAGCACATGATGGAACCGCCTCATCAGAACAATGTCCCGTCACCACGCATATCAACGCCCCCGGGTCATTACTCTAACCCTTTGGATAACATAGTCACCGCCGCTTCACCATTGGCGGCTCTCCCAGTCGAAGGCGAGTCCCCAGTAGCGGTTGAGACGCGACGGGCTAGAGAGCTCCTTCAGACAGCCTTGACTCAGCAGCAGGCTTATTCGTACAGCCACGAGAGGATTCATTCCACCCACCCCCCCCCCCCCCCCCCGCCCAAGCCGGAGTTACAGCAGGCATATTGATGAACCAGTTGTGTCAAGCAGTGCGCGGAACCGTAACCCGCCTCGAGGGCATAACCCGGCGGGCGGCGGTGCTAACGCTCAGGACGTGGTGGATCACGGTAGGGCACATCGAGAAGCCGAGTTAGCGGCGCAGTACGCGGCCCATCAGCTTACTCCGGCTCGTCCAACAACTTCGGTGGAACCAGGTGTTGCTTTCAGTTCTTTGGGGGTGCCGTGTCTCTGTTGGGGAACGTAGTAATTTCAAAAAAATTCGTACGCACACACAGGATCATGGTGATGCATAGCAACAAGAAGGGAGAGTGTTGTCCACGTACCCTCGTAGATCAAAAGCGGAAGCGTTAGCACAACGCGGTTGATGTAGTCGTACGTCTTCATGATCCGACCGATCAAGTACCGAACGTACGGCACCTCCGAGTTCAGCACACGTTCAGCTTGATGACGTCCCTCGAACTCCGATCCAGCCGAGCTTTGAGGGAGAGTTCCGTCAGCACGACGGCGTGGTGACGATGATGATGTTCTACCGATGTAGGGCTTCGCCTAAGCACCGGTACGATATTATCGAGGTGGATTATGGTGGAGGGGGCACCGCACGGCTAAGAGATCAAGAGATCAATTGTTGTGTCTCTAGAGGTGCCCCCCTGCCCCCGTATATAAAGGACTGGAGGAGGAGGGGGAGAGGGCCGGCCCCTATGGCGCGCCCTGGAGGAGTCCTACTCCCACCAGGAGTAGGATTCCCCCCTTCCAAGTAGTAGGAGTAGGAGTCAAGGAAAGGGAAGAGAGAAGAGAAGGAAGGAGGGGGCGCAGCCCCTCCCCCTAGTCCAATTCGGACTAGGCCTTGGGAGGGCGCGCAGCCTCTCCTCTCTCTTTCCCCTAAAGCCCAATAAGGCCCATATACTCCCCGGCGAATTCCCGTAACTCTCCGGTACTCCGAAAAATACCTGAATCACTCGGAACCTTTCCGATGTCCGAATATAGTCATCCAATATATCGATCTTTACGTCTCGACCATTTCGAGACTCCTCGTCATGTCCCCGATCTCATATGGGACTCCGAACTACCTTCGGTACATCAAAAAAAATAAACTCATAATACAAATCGTCACCGAACGTTAAGCGTGCGGACCCTACGGGTTCGAGAACTATGTAGACATGACCGAGACACGTCTCCGGTCAATAACCAATAGCGGAACCTGGATGCTCATATTGGCTCCCACATATTCTACGAAGATCTTTATCGGTCAGACCGCATAACAACATACGTTGTTCCCTTTGTCATCGGTATGTTACTTGCCCGAGATTCGATCGTCGGTATCTCATACCTAGTTCAATCTCGTTACCGGCAAGTCTCTTTACTCGTTCCGTAATACATCATCCCGCAACTAACTCATTAGTTGCAATGCTTGCAAGGCTTAAGTGATGTGCATTACCGAGTGGTCCCAGAGATACCTCTCCGACAATCGGAGTGACAAATCCTAATCCCAAAATACGCCAACCCAACAAGTACCTTCGAAGACACCTGTAGAGCACATTTATAATCACCCAGTTACGTTGTGACGTTTGGTAGCACACAAAGTGTTCCTCCGGTAAACGGGAGTTGCATAATCTCATAGTCATAGGAACATGTATAAGTCATGAAGAAAGCAATAGCAACATACTAAACGATCGAGTGCTAAGCTAACGGAATGGGTCAAGTCAATCACATCATTCTCCTAATGATGTGATCCCGTTAATCAAATGACAACTCATGTCAATGGCTAGGAAACATAACCATCTTTGATCAATGAGCTAGTCAAGTAGAGGCATACTAGTGACACTCTGTTTGTCTATGTATTCACACAAGTATTATGTTTCCGGTTAATACAATTCTAGCATGAATAATAAAACATTTATCATGATATAAGGAAATAAATAATAACTTTATTATTGCCTCTAGGGCATATTTCCTTCAGTCTCCCACTTGCACTAGAGTCAATAATCTAGTTCACATCGCCATGTGATTTAACACCAATAGTTCACATCACGATGTGATTAACACCCATAGTTCACATCGTTATGTGACCAACACCCAAAGGGTTTACTAGAGTCAATAATCTAGTTCACATCGCTATGTGATTAACACCCAAAGGGTACTAAGTTGTGATCATGTTTTGCTTGTGAGAGAAGTTTAGTCAACGGGTCTGCCACATTCAGATCCGTATGTATTTTGCAAATTTCTATGTCTACAATGGTCTGCACGGAGCTACTTTAGCTAATTGCTCCCAGTTTCAATATGTATCCAGATTGAGACTTAGAGTCATCTGGATCAGTGGCAAAACTTGCATCGACGTAACCCTTTACGACGAACCTTTTGTCACCTCCATAATCGAGAAACATATCCCTGTTCCACTAAGGATAAGTTTGACCGTTGTCCAGTGATCTACTCCTAGATCACTATTGTACTCCCTTGCCAAACTCAGTGTAGGGTATACAATAGATCTGGTACACAACATGGCATACTTTATAGAACCTATGGCTGGGGCATAGGGAATGACTTTCATTCGCTTTCTATCTTCTGCTGTGGTCGGGCTTTGAGTCTTACTCAACTTCACACCTTGCAACACAGGCAAGAACTCTTTCTTTGACTGTTCCATTTTGAACTAATTCAAAATCTTGTCAAGGTACATACTCATTGAAAAATCTTTATCAAGCGTCTTGATCTATCTCTATAGATCTTGATGCTCAACATGTAAGCAGCTTCACCGAGGTCTTTCTTTGAAGAACTCCTTTCAAATACTCCTTTATGCTTTCCAAATTATACATCATTTCTGATCAACAATATGTCATTTACATATACTTATCAGAAAGGTTGTAGTGCTCCCACTCACCTTTTTGTAAATACATGCTTCACCGCAAGTCTGTATAAAACTATATGCTTTAATCTACTCATCAAAGCGTATATTCCAACTCCAGATGCTTGCACCAGTCCACAGATGGATCACTGGAGCTTGCACATTTTGTTAGCACCTTTAGGATTGACAAAACCATCTGGTTGCATCGTATACAACTCTTCTTTAGTAAATCCATTAAGGATTGCAGTTTTGTTATCCATTTGCCAGATTTCATAAAATGCGGCAATTGCTAACATGATTCGGACAGACTTTAAGCATCGATACGAGTGAGAAAATCTCATCATCGTCAACACCTTAAACTTTGTCAAAAACCTTTTTCGACAAGTCTAGCTTTGTAGATAGTAACACTACTATCAGCGACCGTCTTCCTCTTGAAGATCCATTTATTTTCTATGGCTTGCCGATCATCGGGCAAGTCAACCAAAGTCCACACTTTGTTCTCATACATGGATCCCATCTCCGATTTCATGGCCTCAAGCCATTTCGTGGAATCTGGGCTCATCATCGCTTCCTCATAGTTCGTAGGTTTGTCATGGTCAAGTAACATGACCTCCAGAACAGGATTACCGTACCACTCCGGTGCGGATCTCACTCTGGTTGACCTACGAGGTTCGGTAGTAACTTGATCTGAAGTTACATGATCATCATCATTAGCTTCCTCACTAATTGGTGTAGGAGTCACAGAAACAGATTTCTGTGATGAACTACTTTCCAATAAGGGAGCAGGTACAGTTACCTCATCAAGTTCTACTTTCCTCCCACTCACTTCTTTCGAGAGAAACTTCTTCTCTAGAAAGGATCCATTTTTAGCAACAAAGATTTTCGCCTTCGGATCTGTGATAGAAGGTGTACACAACATTTTGTTTTGAGTATCCTATGAAGACGCACTTCTCCGATTTGGGTTCGAGCTTTATCAGGTTGAAACTTTTTCACATAAGCATTGTAGTCCCAAACTTTAAGAAACGACAACTTTGGTTTCTTGCCAAACCACAATTCATAAGGCGTCGTCTCAACGGATTTAGATGGTGCCCTATTTAATGTGAATGTAGCTGTCTCTAATGCATAACCCCAAAACGATAGTGGTAGATCGGTAAGAGACATCATAGATCGCACCATATCTAATAAAGTACGTTTACGATGTTCGGACATACCATTACACTGTGATGTTCCAGGTGGCGTGAGTAGTGAAACCATTTCACATTGTTTTAACTGAAGTCCAAACTCGTAACTAAAATATTTTACCTCTGCGATCATATCGTAGAAACTTTTATTTCTTGTTACGATGATTCTCCACTTCACTCTGAAACTCTTTGAACTTTCCAAATGTTTCAGACTTATGTTTCATTAAGTAGATATACCCATATCTGCTCAAATCATCTGTGAAGGTGAGAAAATAACGATACTTGCCGTGAGCCTCAACACTCATCGGACTGCATACATCAGTATGTATTATTTCCAATAAGTCAGTAGCTCGTTCCATTGTTCCGGAGAATGGAGTTTTAGTAATCTTGCCCAAAAGGCACAGTTCGCAAGCATCAAGTGATTCATAATCAAGTGATTCCATAATCCCATCAGCATGGAGTTTCTTCATGCGCTTTACACCAATATGACCTAAACGGCAGTGCCACAAATAAGTTGCACTATCATTATTAACTTTGCATCTTTTGGCTTCAATATTATGAATATGTGTATCACTACGACCGAGATCCAACAAACCATTTTCATTGGGTGTATGACCATAGGAGGTTTTTATTCATGTAAACAGAACAACAATTATTCTAACTTAAATGAATAACCGTATTGCAAAAAACATGATCATATCATATTCATGCTCAACGCAAACACCAAATAACACTTATTTAGGTTCAACACTAATCCCGAAAGTATAGGGAGTGTGCGATGATGATCATATTAATCTTGGAACCACTTCCAACACACATCGTCACTTCACCCTTAACTAGTCTGTGTTCATTCTGCAACTCTCGTTTCGAGTTACTAATCTTAGCAACTGAACTAGTATCAAATACTGAAGGGTTGCTATAAACACTAGTAAAGTACACATCAATAACATGTATATCAAATATACCTTTGTTCACATGCCATCCTTCTTATCCGCCAAATACTTGGGGCAGTTCTGCTTCCAGTGACCAGTCCCTTTGCAGTATAAGCACTCAGTCTCAGGCTTAGATCCAGACTTGGGCTTCTTCACTTGAGCAGCAACTTGCTTGCCATTCTTCTTGAAGTTCCCCTTCTTCCCTTTACCCCTTTCTTGAAACTAGTGGTCTTGTCAATCATCAACACTTGATGCTTTTCTTGATTTCTACCTTTGCAGCCTTTAGCATTGCAAAGAGCTCGGGAATTGTCTAATCCATCCCTTGCATATTATAGTTCATCACAAAGTTTTACTAACATGGTGATGGTGACTAGAGAATTCTGTCAGTCACTATCTTATCTGGAAGATTAATTCCCACTTGATTCAAGCGATTGTAGTACACAGACAATCTGAGCACATGCTCACTGCTTGAGCTATTCTCCTCCATCTTTTAGCTATAGAACTTGTTGGAGACTTCATATCTCTCAACTCGGGTATTTGCTTGAAATATTAAATTCAACTCCTGGAACATCTCATATGGTCCATGATGTTCAAAACGTCTTTGAAGTCCCGATTCTAAGCCGTTTAAGCATGGCGCACTAAACTATCAAGTAGTCATCATATTGAGCTAGCCAAACATTCATAACGTCTACAAATGCTCCTGCAATAGGTTTGTCACCTAGCGGTGCATCAAGGACATAATTCTTCTGTGCAGCAATGAGGATAAACCTCAGATCATGGATCCAATCCGCATCATTGCTACTAACATCTTTCAACATAGTTTTCTCTAGGAACATATTAAAATAAAACAGGGGAGCTAAACGCGAGCTATTGATCTACAACATAGATATGCTAATACTACCAGGACTAAGTTCATGATAAATTAAAGTTCAATTAATCATATTACTTAAGAACTCCCACTTAGATAGGCATCCCTCTAATCGTCTAAGTGATCACGTGATCCAAATCAACTAAACCATGTCCGATCATCACGTGAGATGGAGTAGTTTCAATGGTGAACATCACTATGTTGATCATATCTACTATATGATTCACGCTTGACCTTTCGGTCTCAGTGTTCCGAGGCCATATCTGCATATGCTAGGCTCGTCAAGTTTAACCTGAGTATTCCGCGTGTGCAACTGTTTTGCACCCGTTGTATTTGAACGTAGAGCCTATCACACCCGATCATCACGTGGTGTCTCAGACCGAAGAACTTTCGCAACGGTGCATACTCATGGAGAACACTTATACATTGAAATTTAGTGAGAGATCATCTTATAAAGCTATGTAAGTGCATCTAGTGCCCCTTAGTGATTTTGGTGTATTGAAGACTTATAGGTTAAGGGACTAATGTGTTTATGAGTGTACACAGGTCTATAAGTCTATGAGGAGATTGATATTTACAGAGAAAGTTGACCCCTAAAAATGAAGTTCTTCGACTGAAGACTTTGGAATTCTGAAGACTTTCTGAAGACTTTGAAAGTTAAGAAATTGGTGTGACCTTGAAGACTTGGTATTCATTTGAGGAACATGAAGCGTGAAGACTTGTTTTTGTAGTTTCATTTTCTCTTTCTTGAGTCATAGGAAACACCGTACTGTTAAAGGGGGTCGAGGAAATACTAAGGAAAAATTTCCATGTGATGCTCAACTCAAAATCCTACACCTACCAATTCCTTCGAGTGAAGCCATTGGAAATCTCATACAGTTCAGTCATATTCTTCAGTGACAGAGACGGAGTTCTTCAGGTCTCTGAGGAATTTGTTCTGACTGAGGAGTTAGGAATTCGCCAGTGTGGATTGCCTACATAGTGAGGAACATGATAGCCCTGAGGAATTTGATACTCAAATTTCCGACCGTTGCTGTGCTATGCGCCAGCTGTCCCAAAATATCTACCCACCTAACGGTCATATCATTGAAGGGCATTTATGTCTTATCATGACGGGCTGCTCCCTAGGCTATAAATAGCCGCCCCCTACAACCACTAGCTGGTTGGCTGCTCCGAGAGAAACTGACACTTGTCATTTGAGAGCATCCCATCCTCCGAGGACTTTGAGCGAAAATCATCAAGTGAGGAAAACCCAAACCCAAACACCTACAAACCCAAAGTGATTGAGCATCACTGAAGAGATTGATCCTGCGTGGATCCGACGCTTGTTACCTTTGAAGACTGTGCTTCTTCCAGACGGTTAGGCGTCATGGTCTAGAGCATCCAAGAGGAAATTGTGGATCGCCGAGTGACCGAGTTTGTGAAGGTTTGGAAGTCACCTGAAGACTTACCACGAGTGATTGGACGAGGTCTGTGTGACCTTAGTTCAAGGAGAATACGGTGAGGACTGTGTGTCCTCAGGTTTAAATACCTAGCCGCTCCAACCAGACGTACAACTGAGACAGCAGTTGGAACTGGTCTACCAAATCATTGTCTTCACCAAGCCTACTGGTTCTATTTCCTCAACTCTTTCATTTCCTCATTACTGTGTTGTGCACTTGTTCATATCTGTGTTTGAAGACTTTGACTGAAGACTTTCTCAATTTCCTCAGTTCAATTTCTTCAGTCTGTTTGTCTTCATCCTGTGTTATCCTGTGTTTACGCTTTCTGTACTCTGTGCTTGTTTTCATTTCATCATGATGACTATGCTTGTGTTCTGCTATGCATACTTTTGAGTACTTATTCCGCTGCAAGTAGTTCTTCGCTAAGGAATTTCCTCACTAGCAAATTCTTGAGTGAAGAATTCATAAAAATCGCCTATTCACCCCCCTCTAGTCGATATAACGCACTTTCAATTGGTATCAGAGCAAGGTACTCCCTTGTTCTGTGTGATTTTGGTTTAACCACCTGGAGTTTTAGTTATGTCGACCGCAGGTATGAAGAAAGTGACATGCCCCATATTTCACGGTCATGATTATCCCAAGTGGAAGGCCATGATGAGGAAGCGCCTCATGGCGATGAACAGTGAGCTGTGGACCGTCACTGAGATTGGTCTTACTGATCTATGCAAGATGGCGGACGCTGATGATATTCGCAAGTACACTCGACTTGACATCATGGCGAAGGATATCATCTTTTCCTGCCTATCCAGAGATGAATTCATGCGCATTATGCATCTTTGCAATGCGAAGCTTATCTGGGACCGCATCTCTGACGTTTATGAAGGTCATCAAACTTGTCATGATCCCTGGTTTGAGGATTTCAAGGAATCACTCAAAACAATGACATTCGAACCAGAATCATCATCCTCCTCACCATGCCTTATGGCAGATGGTGAAAAGGTAACTGAATGCTATCTGTCTGAATCTAGTGATGATGAGTCTGATGATGAATTTGGACCCAGTTATGTCAAACTTGCTTCCCTTGCCGCTAAACAACAAAGAGCTTTGGAAAAAGTTCAGAACATGCTTAGTAAGAGTGATGATATGTTGGGTGAAGAAATGGATTAGTCAAAAGCTTTGGCTGAAAGTCTTCAGAGACTTCATACTAAGTATGACACCCTTCAAGATCAACATAACACTCTCTTATCTGATCATGAGAAGCTTTCTTATGAATTTCTTCAAAGAAAGCAAGATCTTGAGAAGCTAAGAGTGAGTTATGAAGATCTTCAGAAGGAGCGCGATTCATTACTTGCTCAACAAATCAGCGCTGCTCAGGAAGAATTTGTTCCTCCATGTTTGAAATGCATTGAACGTGAATCTGCTAATTCTTCACCTGAATGTTCAAATGCTTCTAATGCTACAAATTCTTCAACTGTCTCTGCTATCACTAATTCCTCATCTGAGGACATTGCTAGTATCACTGACGATGCAGGGCTGAAGGAATTGTACATGACAGGCATGTACAAAAGCCTCAAAGGGCATCAGACTCTTTGTGATGTGCTTAAAAAGCAGATCCTCAACAGGAACCCTAGGAAAGAGGGTATTGCCTTTGAGAGGAAACTCAATGCTGATGGTACATATTGGAAGCCTGAGCAGTACCCCAAAACCTCATGGGTTGCTGCAAAGGGACCTCCAGTTGATCCATCTAATTTATCTGGCTTTACATGTGAATCTTCTCATTCTTCTGATGAGTCATTTGACTCCAACTATAAACTGTTCAAAAATCAGAATGGTGAAGTATTTGCTAGATATGTTGGCACTAACTGCAGGAACGGTTCTCCTATGAAGAAAATCTGGGTTCCCAAAAGGTGCCTTGAAAGTCTTCAGGTGAATGTCCTCATGACACCACCTGTGAAGAATAGGAACCCCAGATCAAATTCTTCATATGGACCAAATTCTTCATATGGATCCAAGTCCTCATACGGACCAAATTCCTCACATGGATCAAATTCCTCAAAAGGATCAAAGTCCTCATATGAACATCATCGTGCTAACAACTCTGTTTCGCAGGGAAGAGCCAAGGGCTATGAATATGAGCATTATTCTTCTAATCATTATGTTCATAAGTCCTCGAAGAATTTCTCTGCTTATTCATATGCTTACCCTAACTTCTCTTATGTGAAACGAAATGGATTGGCTTCTATGCCACCTTTCTCGTATGGAGCTCGCAGAGTGATGAACTCTTTGCCACCCCTTCAGATGTGGGTGGTGAAGAAAAAGAACTAATCTCTTCTGCAGGGTCAGGTCTCCAGACGTGCTTAAACGTCTGAAGAATTTGCTGGAGACCTGAAAAGTGCCTGAAAGGACGCAGGCTAATCATGAAGAAATGAACTTTCATTTCTCACGTCCTCATACTGTTTTAACTGTTGCATTGCTTGATGAAATTCGTCTGATGAATTGTGATGTCATATTCTTCACTGATGAAGTATATGAAGTTCGTAAGCTGCACTAATTCATCTGCAGGATGATCAACCCAAAGCCACTGAGTGGGTCCTCGATAGTGGATGTACAAATCACATGACTGGTGACAAGAATCTATTGATGGATGCACCCTTATCACCATCGCATCTGAAGCATATCATCTTCGCTGACAAAGGCAAAAGTCAGGTATTGGGTCTAGGTAAGGTTGCGATCACAAAGGATCGACACATGGACAAAGTCATGCTTGTCGAGTCCTTAGGATACAACCTCATGTCTGTCTCAATGCTTTGTGATCTTGATATGGTAGTTGTCTTTGGCAAGTATCGTTGTGTTGTGGTTATGGAAGCTGACAATTCCAAAGTCTTCGAAGGCTTTAGGAGAGGAGACTTGTATATTGTTGATTTCTCTACAGGACCGCAACCAGCCGTGTGCCTACTTGCAAAAGCTTCAGAAGGGTGGCTATGGCATCGACGACTTGGTCATGCAGGCATGAGGAATTTGCACACGCTTGCGAAGAAGAAGCATGTCATTGGCATTGAGAATGTCAAATTCCTCAAGGATCACTTGTGTGGAGCTTGTGAAGCTGGAAAGATGACCAAGGCTAAGCATCCAGCGAAGACTATCATGACCACTACTCGACCATTTGAATTGCTTCACATGGACCTCTTCGGTCCTAACCATTACTCAGCAGTCACAAATGATGCATCTCTCTATGGCCTTGTTATTGTTGATGATTACTCTCGTTACACATGGGTACACATTGTTACTTACAAACATGAAGTGCAGGAAGTCTTCAAACGATTTTCCTCGAGGGCTTCAACCAACTTTGGTGTGAAGATCAAGCACATCAGAAGTGACAATGGAACTGAGTTCAAGAATTCTGGTCTTGATGACTATCTTGATGAACTTGGTATTACTCATGAGTTATCTGCTCCTTACACTCCTCAGCAGAATGGCGTCGTGGAGCGCAAGAACAGACTCTTGTTGAGATGGCTCGCACTATGCTTGATGAGTACAAGACGCCTCGTCACTTCTGGATTGAGGCAATTTATACTGCGTGCCACATCATCAACAGGGTATATCTTCACAAATTCTTCAAGAAGACTGCCTATGAACTCCTCACTGACAAGAAACCCAATGTGAGTTATTTCAAAGTCTTCGGTGCTAAATGTTGGATTAGAGATCCTCATCACAATGCTAAATTTGCACCGAAAGCACATGAAGGTTTTATGCTTGGTTACGGAAAGGACTCGCACACCTACAGAGTCTTCAACAACGTTCTTCACAAGGTTGTTGAAACTGTAGATGTGCGGTTCGATGAAACTAATGGCTCGCAAAGAGAGCACCTACCCTCTGTGATAGATGAACCAGCACCTGAGGAAACTATCAAGTTCAAGGCTACTGAGGATGTCATTCCTACCGAAGAATCTGCTGAAGAATTCATTCCAGAACGTGAAGAACGTCGAGCTAATGCACCTGAAGAAAATGCTGAAGAAAATGGTGCTGAAGAAAATGCTGATCAAATTCCTCGACGACAACCAACTCATCCTCGCGTTGCAAAAGAAGTGCAAGTTGAAAAGATCATCGATGACATTGAAGCACCAGGTCCTCTCACACGCTCAAAAGCTTCACATTTATCTAACTTTTGTGGGCACTATGCTTTTGTCTCTATCACAGAGCCCACTAAGGTAGATGAAGCATTTCTGGAGCCTGAGTGGATTCAGGCCATGCAAGAAGAATTACATCAGTTCGAGCTCAACAACGTTTGGGAACTGGTCAATCGTCCAGATCCTCGCAAACACAATATCATTGGCACAAAGTGGATCTACCGCAACAAGCAAGATGAAAATGGCCTTGTGGTGAGGAATAAGGCACGGCTAGTAGCTCAAGGCTACACACAGGTTGAAGGAATTGATTTCGATGAAACTTTTGCACCTGTTGCTAGACTTGAAGCTATTCGCATATTACTTGCTTATGCTAACCATCATGATATCACTTTATATCAAATGGATGTGAAAAGTGCATTCCTCAATGGTAAGCTTGAGGAAGAAGTATATGTTGCTCAACCCCCAGGTTTTGAAGATCCTAAGCATCCTGACAAAGTCTTCAGACTAAATAAGGCCCTCTATGGCCTCAAGCAGGCCCCTCGGGCGTGGTATGATACTTTGAAGGAATTCCTCATGAAGAAAGGCTTCAAACCCGGTTCACTCGACCCTACTCTTTTCACTAAATCATATGATGATGAATTGTTTGTGTGCCAAATATATGTTGATGATATCATCTTTGGCTGTACTGACCAACGTTATAGTGATGAATTTGCCTATATGATGAGTGAAGAATATCAAATGTCTATGATGGGAGAGTTGAAATTCTTCTTAGGTCTTCAAATTCGTCAACAGCGCAATGGCATATTCATATCTCAGGAGAAATACCTCAAGGATGTACTGAGGAAATTCGGCATGCAAGATTGCAAAGGCGTCAAAATTCCTATGCCCACAAATGGCCATCTGTGCACTGATGAAAATGGTATTGACTTCGATCAAAAGGTATACCGCTCCATGATTGGTTCTTTATTGTATTTATGTGCATCTAGGCCAGATATTATGCTTAGTGTTTGCATGTGTGCCCGATTTCAAGCTACACCGAAGGAATCACACCATAAGGCTGTGAAGCATATTCTTCGATATCTAGCTCACACACCAACACTAGGATTATGGTACCCCAAGGGCTCGGTTTTTGATCTCATTGGATATTCTGACTCTGACTATGCTGGTGATCGTGTGGACCGCAAGTCAACATCTGGTACATGTCATTTCCTCGGACGATCTTTGGTCTGTTGGTCCTCGAAGAAACAGAACTGCGTATCACTGTCTACTGCTGAAGCTGAGTACATTGCTGCTGGCTCTTGCTGTGCTCAATTGCTGTGGATGAAGCAAACTCTCAAGGACTACGGCGTCAACGTGAAGAATGTGCCTCTCTTCTGTGACAATGAGAGTGCCATCAAGATTGCTCACAACCCAGTTCAGCACTCGAAGACAAAGCACATTCAGATTCGTCATCATTTTCTTCGCGATCATGTGTTGAAGGGCGACATTTCTATTGAGCATGTGAAGACTGAAGAACAGCTAGCCGATATCTTCACAAAGCCCTTGGATGAGAAGAGATTTAGCAAGTTGCGGTGTGAGCTAAATATCCTAGAATCTTCGAATGTTCTTTGAAAAGGACACTCATCCTAACACTTATGCAAAATTGATGACTTAGATGTGCAACACATGAAGAAACGTTTTTCTTCAATCAATGAAGAATAACACTCTAAGTGTGAAGAAATTAATGAAGAATTTGATTCTCAGAACCCTACGACAATTGTACGCGGTGTCTGAAATCATCATTCTTATACGGTGGGTCACGCCACCACCAAAAGTTGAAAATCTTCAATTTGAGTTTTCCTTTTCCTCAGTTGTTCAAATTCTTCAACTTTGCAAAATCTTCACTGTTTCCGTCGTTTTCTTCATTTATATATATATATATATATATGAGTTTATGTCCTCTACAGCATTCACTTATGGCTAATTCTTCAAGTTGGTTTTTCTGCTAAGTGAATGTGATCGGACCCTTCCCCCTCTATGCTATACTCAACCCAATCTATTCACAAATTCTTCATGTGCGTTCTATTTGAAACTCGTTCAAATCTTCACTGTGTCCTTGTCAGTTGAAGAATTTGCGAACGGAACTTTTAACTTATCTTATCCAAATTTTCGTCTTTGCCGCTCAAACTGTTCCGCATCCCACGATATACTTATCTATTCACCCACGATCTAACACGATCTCCACTTCTCAGTACGTGGGTGACACATGTCAAGCGAATGAGAAGGGTCAGGGGCACGTTCGTCCAATTTCTTCGGGCGAACAGTTTTTCACCGTGGCTATAAATACCCCCTCTCCCCTTCCTCACTTCTTTTACTCCGCTCGACCTCTCTCCAGCTCAAGCTTCTCAAACCCTAGCGCCGCCGCTACTTCATCGTCGCCGGTGAGGAAGAGCTTCACTGCCTCGACCTCGTCGCCGCCGTACTCGCGCCGGCCGCGGAAATCTTCACTCCGCCGCCGCCGTAGCCGTCTTCCTCCGCCGAGTTAGGGCGTGGAAGATCTGCACAGACGAACTTCACTTCTCCACCTCACAGTTCGTCGTGTTCTTCGTTCAGGGTAATTAAAAGTTACTTTTACTGCCCCTTTTGATTCAAATGATTCCTACAAAATCTTCAAAGGTGTTTATTCTTCAAATTTTCACACACTAAACACCTCACATCTCATCTGTTCTTGATTCGTTTCCCTAAGCATCATTTTTCTTCAAGATTCCTCAATTGTGTGGATCTTCGATCTATACAACTCTGGAACCTAAGACAAAGAACGCTTAGTGAAATTCTTCAAGACTCAACTGGTCAAATTCCTCAAACTTGTTCTTTTTGAAAAACCTTCTGAGAACGCATATGACCTCTCCAAATTCCTCGCAACTATACTCTGTTCACAGGTACTCATGTCCGCTGCTGAATCACTAGGTTCTCATCAACTTAACTCATTTGCAGCGTTCCTCGAAGAAAAGTTGCATACTTCTTCAGAGAGTTCAATTGTTCAAATTCCTCAACTGAAGAAAATGGCTGATGGAAAGAAGCCACAGAAAGGAGGAAAGAGGCCTGAAATCAATACTGCCTTTGAAATCCCTGAGGACATTTATGCTGGGTACTGCACACCCCCTGAGGAAGATAAAAATCAGCGCAAGGTGCGCATTCAGAGGATAGAAAGGAGATGGGCAAAAGAGTGGAGGGAGTACAGGTATGTGACTCCAAAATACATGAAGAAATTCGCTGTTACTCCTCCATGCTCAAGACCACCATTGGCACCTGGCCAAGAGGCAGATCCCACTAGCATCAAGCGCGGTGAGGATTTTCCTGAAGAATGGGCCAAGCGCCAGGCCAAGTTGGCCAAACAGGCTAAGGAAGCAGTGAAGAAATTCAACGAAGACTCTACTGCTGCTGCTGCTGAGGCCTCTGTAAGGCCGAAGAAATCCATGGCAAAGAAGCCTGCGCACAAGCCAAGTGCCTCTTCTTCAATGCCCTCACGGCCAATTTCCTCAGCTAAGCCCTCACGGCCAATTCCTCAAGCCGCTCCTGCTCCTCCAAAGTCCTCAGTTGCTCCGCCCAAATCCTCAGCACCTGTGCATCTTGCCACGTGCCAAAGGACTACAGGCATCTCCATTGCCTCAGGAGCTTCAGCTAGTTCCTCAGCTGCACCAAATTCTTCAACAGGACCATCTCTGCTGAAGACAAAGACCACTGCTGGACGAGGCTCTCGCCCAAGTCCTCACAAGAGGCAGGTCGCCTTCCAAGTACCGTCTGAAGAAGACGAAGCTGATGATGAAGAACTTGCTGAAATCATCAGAGATAGGCAAGTCAGGGCCGCTAGAGCCAAGGGCACAGATGTGCCACTGCTTTTGGATCCAAAGTTGATCCTCGACTACATTGACCTCTGGCACAAGGACCCAAACACTCCTATGCCTGACTTCAAGCTGACTCCTGGTCAAAGTCATATGCTGACTGCCTTCATCCAAGAAGAAAAATGGAAATTTGAGAAGGCCAGACAGCTCAAGAAAGCTCAGTACAGGAAGGAGAAATTCCTGAAGAACAACGTTGTCTCTATGACAACTGATGAACTTGTGAAGATCCAATCTGAAATCAAAGTCCTCAGCGATGATTTCAATGCTTACTATGCTGATTGGAAAGGAGCCAAGGTCAGGTTTGTCAAACTGACTAAGATGTTCACCTCAAATGTTGCAGCCCCATCGCAACAAGAAATTCCTCAGGCTGAAGCATCTGCTCAGCCAACTGAAGAACATGCCAGCACCGCTGATGACAATCAGGCTGCTGAAGAAAATGTGAGTTCCAGGGCTGATGACTGCATTCCAGCCGCTGAAGAAATTGCCAGGGCACCCACTAGTGGTGCGCCTGAAGAAAATGAAGAGGTCAGGGCAACTGCATCAGTTGTGCCTGAAGAAAATCAACCACATTCCTCTGCTCCTCCTGCGCCTACTCCAACTCCAATCCTTCCATCTGCATCAGATGTGAAGAAGACCAAGGCTGCAGAGCGTGCAGCAGTGAAGAAAAGGAAAGCATCAGCTCCTTCAGATTCTTCAGCACCGAAGAAGATGAAGAAATTGACAAGCTCATTTGCTCATCCAATTGATGCTGTTCCAGTTTCCTCCATGCCATCAAAGGAAATCATCCCTTTTGATGAAGAATATGTGATCCCTAGCGGATCTGATGAAGAAAATCCTTCTGCTGCTACGTCAGAGCAGATGGATGAAGAAATTGAAGTGGATAAAATCCCTTCAACCCCCACAGTTTCCTCGCCTATGCCTCAGTTTACTGCTGAAGAGGCTGGCGTTGAAGAAATTGAAGAAGAAGCTGTGGACATTGGCTGTACCACACCAGTGATGAATGATGACTTTTGGGAAAGTCAGCACCCCAATTCTCCACTCTTCACTCCACTGCAGCAAATTCCTCAGTCCCCAGCAACTACAGTTCAAATGGGATCTGATGAAGCTCATGAAGACATTCCAGCCGCTAGTGCTGAAGAAAATGAGAATGAAGAATTGAAGAACCAGGCTGCCACTGAAGAGGAACCAGAAATTCCTCAGCCTGAAGAACCTGAGATTGCGATTCCTGAGGTCATCATGCAACTGACTGACACTCCACTGCCCAAGCCAAAGGATCCATTCTCAAGGAAGCAAAAATTCAAGGCTGATGCCTTCTTTGGCGAGCATGTATTCTTCACTGATTACAACCCTTATGACTCTGCTCGCATAAGGAAGAGGCGTTTCTGGACTGCCAGCCAGGCAAATTTCTATTCCTCAGTGCTGTTCAACAAAGACAAAGTCTTCGATCATGAGCACATTCCTCACGTGGATATGGAATCTCTGCCATGCTTCGGGCCAGTCCTCAGTGTTCTCTATGATGCTGGACTGTTAAATTTCTGCACTGACATATGTGATTGGAATGAAGAGCTAATTCTTCAATTTTATGCAACTCTGCACATCACCGGCAACTCTGAAGACGTGAATTCATGGGTGCTGGACTGGATGTCTGAAAACACTCACTACAAAGCACCAGCTACTGAATTGCTTCGTGCTTTGCCTCTCAGTCCGCCCCTTGAAGGTGCTTGTTGCGTCTACAATGAACCTGAGCTTACCGATCACTATATGCAAGTGCTGATGAAGCCTTTGAAGCCAGGTCAGGCCCCAAGAACAAAATTCCTTGTGAAGGAATTGTTGTATGTGCCTCGGACTGTCTATCGCATTCTGACGAAGACATTGAGTCCTATCAAGGGCCACGACTCGAATGAAGAAGAAGTCGTTGGCATCATGAAGAATCTGCTTTTCAATATCATTCATGGCGTTCCCGTCAACTTCCATGATTTCTTCATGAGGACTCTGGCCAATGTCGCAATGTCACCATTTGAGTTGAAGCCTTATGCACCATGGATTATGAGATTCATCAGAACAAGGTCTTCACTCAACTACAAAGCTGATACACTGAACCATTGCAGCTACTTGCCCCCGATTGAAGTCCTCAAAGGACATTTTCCTCAGCTGATGAAAAGGGCAAGGCTACTGCTGTAATTGATGAAGGCATTCGTCCATTGGATGGTCAATTTCGCAAGGCTGCATCCTACTCCACCAATGATGACTCTGCCACCCATGACTCTGCCGCCAACGCACCCAAGCAAAATCCTCAAGGCACAGCACCCAGGGTGATGACTGACCGTGAGCTTCTCCTCAGTCTTCACCAGAAGGTTGATCGCAATCATAAATGGGTCAAGCGTCAGTTTGGTTCAATTCTTCACAACATGACTGCTACCCATAATGCAGTGAAGAAAAACCATTACTACCTTCATGAAACCCTCAACCGCACCTGGGCTGTTCTGTCGCACATATATGGTGAAGAAGATCTGAAGAAAATGGGTCTCAAGGAAGATCTTGACTGGGCTGCACCTCCTCCGAAGAAGTACAAGAAGGTCAAGGTTCCTTCCTTGGTGGCCAGCTCCTATTCTTCATCACGTGACACTGATGAACATGAAGACTTGGACGACACTGCGGCAGGCCCTACATCAACAAACGACCCCAACGACGCTGGCGCTCCTTCATCACCTTGATATTCTTCAAGGGCGTTAGTCCTCGTTTTCGACCCTTTTGGTCATTTGATGACAAAGGGGGAGAAATTTGAGTTAGTCTTCAAGCGGGTCTATCTTATATGGGCGTTTTTTTTCTAAGTTACAACTCTCGTTCTTCTGATGACTTTGTTGGATCGAGTTGTAAACTTAAACTCTATGGTGGCCTGATACTTTTGTTGTTTCTTCTGCATGCTTATTCCTCGTTAATGTTATTGTACGCATGCTGAAGTACATCAGTCACCATATTTCATCATGCATTTCAAATTCTTCATAAATTATGTCAAATGCGTGTATGAATTACAAGATATAGGGGGAGACCTCCATGATTCAACTCTTCAAGTGTGCATTGCTTCAAAAGCAAATTCCTCACTATGCACATCTTCAGGGGGAGTTCTTCTATATCTTGCAATCAAATTCCTCAATATCAGTATTTACACTTCATATGTTTATCCCCGTTGAAAACTTAACCTATATTGTCATCAATCACCAAAAAGGGGGAGATTGTAAGTGCATCTAGTGCCCCTTAGTGATTTTGGTGTATTGAAGACTTATAGGTTAAGGGACTAATGTGTTTATGAGTGTACACAGGTCTATAAGTCTATGAGGAGTTTGATATTTACAGAGAAAGTCGACCCCTAAAAATGAAGTTCTTCGACTGAAGACTTTTGAAGACTTTGAAGTGAAGAAATTGGTGTGACCTTGAAGACTTGGTATTCATTTGAGGAACATGAAGCGTGAAGACTTTTGTTTTCGTAGTTTCATTTTCTCTTTCTTGAGTCATAGGAAACACCGTACTGTTAAAGGGGGTCGAGGAAATACTAAGGAAAAATTTCCATGTGATGCTCAACTCAAAATCCTACACCTACCAATCCCTTCGAGTGAAGCCATTGGAAATCTCATACAGTTCAGTCATATTCTTCAGTGACAGAGACGAAGTTCTTCTGGTCTCTGAGGAATTTGTTCTGACTGAGGAGTTAGGAATTCGCCAGTGCGGATTGCCTACACAGTGAGGAACATGATAGCCCTGAGGAATTTGATACTCAAATTTCCGACCGTTGCTGTGCTATGCGCCAGCTGTCCCAAAATATCTACCCACCTAACGGTCATATCATTGAAGGGCATTTATGTCTTATCATGACGGGCTGCTCCCTAGGCTATAAATAGCCGCCCCCTACAACCACTAGCTGGTTGGCTGCTCCGAGAGAAACTGACACTTGTCAATTGAGAGCATCCCATCCTCCGAGGACTTTGAGCGAAAATCATCAAGTGAAGAAAACCCAAACCCAAACACCTACAAACCCAAAGTGATTGAGCATCACTGAAGAGATTGATCCTGCGTGGATCCGACACTTGTTACCTTTGAAGACTGTGCTTCTTCCAGACGGTTAGGCGTCATGGTCTAGATCACCCAAGAGGAAATTGTGGATCGCCGAGTGACCGAGTTTGTGAAGGTTTGGAAGTCACCTGAAGACTTACCACGAGTGATTGGACGAGGTCTGTGTGACCTTAGTTCAAGGAGAATACGATGAGGACCGTGTGTCCTCAGGTTTAAATACCTAGCCGCTCCAACCAGACGTACAACTGAGACAGCAGTTGGAACTGGTCTACCAAATCATTGTCTTCACCAAGCTTACTGGTTCTATTTCCTCAACTCTTTCATTTCCTCATTACCGTGTTGTGCACTTGTTCATATCTGTGTTTGAAGACTTTGACTGAAGACTTTCTCAATTTCCTCAGTTCAATTTCTTCAGTCTGTTTGTCTTCATCCTGTGTTATCCTGTGTTCATGCTTTCTGTACTCTGTGCTTGTTTTCATTTCATCATGATGACTATGCTTGTGTTCTGCTATGCATACTTTTGAGTACTTATTCTGCTGCAAGTAGTTCTTCGCTAAGGAATTTCCTCACTAGCAAATTCCTCAGTGAAGAATTCATAAATATCGCCTATTCACCCCCCCTCTAGTCGATATAACGCGCTTTCAAGCTACCGCCAAACTAAGCAAAATAAGATGTATAAAAGATAAACATCACATGCAATCAAAATATGTGACATGATATGGCCATCATCATCTTGTGCCTTTGATCTCCATATCCAAAGCATCGTCATGATCTCCATCGTCACCAGCATAACACCATGATCTCCATCATCTTGATCTATATCAATGTGTCGTCACATGGTCGTCTCGCCAACTATTGCTCTTGCAACTATTGCTATCGCATAGCGATAAAGTAAAGCAATTATTTGGCGCTTGCATCTTATGCAATAAAGAGACAACCATAAGGCTTCTGCCAGTTGCCGATAACTTCAACAAAACATGATCATCACGTCTTGACCATATCACATCACAACATGCCCTGCAAAAACAAGTTAGACGTCCTTTACTTTAGTGTTGCAAATTTTATGTGGCTGCTACGGGCTGAGCAAGAACCGTTCTTACCTACGCATCAAAACCATAACGATAGTTCGTCAAGTTAGTGCTGTTTTAACCTTCTCAAGGACTGGGCGTAGCCACAATCGGTTCAACTAAAGTTGGAGAAACTGACACCCGCCAGCCACCCGTGTACAAAGCACGTCGGTAGAACCAGTCTCGCGTAAGCGTACGCGTAATGTCGGTCTGGGCCGCTTCATCCAACAATACCGCCAAACCAAAGTATGACATGCTGGTAAGCAGTATGACTTGTATCGCCCACAACTCACTTGTGTTCTACTCGTGCATATAACATCTACGCATAAAACCAGGCTCTGATACCACTGTTGGGGAACGTAGTAATTTCAAAAAAATTCCTACGCACACACAGGATCATGGTGATGCATAGCAACGAGAGGGGAGAGTGTTGTCCATGTACCCTCGTAGACCGAAAGCGGAAGCGTTAGCACAACGCGGTTGATGTAGTCGTACGTCTTCATGATCCGATCGATCAAGTACCGAACGTACAGCACCTCCGAGTTCAGCACAGTTCAGCTCGATGACGTCCCTCAAACTCCGATCCAGCCGAGCTTTGAGGGAGAGTTCTGTCAGCACGACGGCATGGTGACGATGATGATGTTCTACCAACGCAGGGCTTCGCCTAAGCGCCACTACAATATTATCGAGGTGGATTATGGTGGAGGGGGGCACCGCACACGGCTAAGAGATCAAGAGATCAATTGTTGTGTCTCTAGAGGTGCCCCCCTGCCCCCGTATATAAAGGAGTGGAGGAGGAGGGGGGAGAGGGCCGGCCCCTATGGCGCGCCCTGGAGGAGTCCTACTCCCACCGGGAGTAGGATTCCCCCCTTCCAAGTAGTAGGAGTAGGAGTCAAGGAAAGGGAAGAGAGAAGAGAAGGAAGGAGGGGGCGCAGCCCCTCCCCCTAGTCCAATTCGGACTAGGCCTTGGGGGGCGCGCAGCCTCTCCTCTCTCTTTCCCCTAAAGCCCAATAAGGCCCATATACTCCCCGGCGAATTCCCGTAACTCTCCGGTACTCCGAAAAATATACCCGAATCACTCGGAACCTTTCCGATGTCCGAATGTAGTCGTCCAATATATCGATATTTATGTCTCGACCATTTCGAGACTCCTCGTCATGTCCCCGATCTCATCCGGGACTATGAACTACCTTCGGTACATCAAAACACATAAACCCATAATACAACTCGTCGCCGAACGTTAAGCGTGCGGACCCTACGGGTTCGAGAACTATGTAGACATGACCGAGACACATCTCCGGTCAATAACCAATAGCGGAACCTGGATGCTCATATTGGCTCCTACATATTCTACGAAGATCTTTATCGGTCAAACCGCATAACAACATACGGTGTTCCCTTTGTCATCGGTATGTTACTTGCCCGAGATTCGATCGTCGGTATCTCAATACCTAGTTCAATCTCGTTACCGGCAAGTCTCTTTACTCGTTCTGTAATACATCATCCCGCAACTAACTCATTAGTTACAATGATTGCAAGGCTTATAGTGATACGTATTGCCGAGTGGGCCCAGAGATTCCTCTCCGACAATCGGAGTGACAAATCCTAATCTCGAAATACGCCAACTCAACAAGTACCTTCGGAGACACCTGTAGAGCACCTTTATAATCACCTAGTTACGTTGTGATGTTTGGTAGCACACAAAGTGTTCCTCCGGTAAACGGGAGTTGCATAATCTCATAGTCATAGGAACATGTATAAGTCATGAAGAAAGCAATAGCAACATACTAAACAATCAAGTGCTAAGCTAACGGAATGGGTCAAGTCAATCACATGATTCTCCTAATGATGTGATCCCGTTAATCAAATGACAACTCATGTCTATGGCTAGGAAACATAACCATCTTTGATCAACAAGCTAGTCAAGTAGAGGCATACTAGTGACACTCTGTTTGTCTATGTATTCACACATGTATCATGTTTCCGGTTAATACAATTCTAGCATGAATAATAAACAGTTATCATCTAATAAGGAAATAAATAATAACTTTATTATTGCCTTTAGGGCATATTTCCTTCAGTCTCACCCCGGCTCTACGTAATGTGCGGCTCCTAAGGATTTCAAAGGTCCTCGTAAAGTGCCCAATTACACTGCCGACTTACCCCCCGAATCATGGGTTGAGAGCTATGAGATGGCGATGGAGATGCTGGATGTGGATGATGCGGCATGCTCTAAATACTTCACCATGATGCTGGAAGGAACAGCTCGTACTTGGCTGAAATGTTTGCCAGCTAACTCCATTGGATCATGGGCCGAGTTAAAGGCCCGGTTTATCCAGAATTTCAAGGACACGTGCAAGCAACCCATGTCAATTATGGATTTAGCCGCCTGTGTCCAAGAAGAAGGTGAATCGACAACTCATTGGGTGCGTCGGGTTTCAGCAATCTTACATTCATCGGACCGCATCAATGCCGACACAGCAGTCTTAACGTTGGAAGGCAATTGCCGGTTCACGCCTCTGAAGCTGAAGTTGGGATGGCTCAAGCGTCACTGCAATGACATGGGGATGCTTATGGCAGCTCTGGTTAAGTATGCTGACTCTGTTAGTACCAAGGACCCCAAGTCTGACGATGAAAAGCCGGGAAAGGGAAAGAAGAGCGGCAACACCAAAGGGCAACAACATAACCCGGCGGGCCATGGAAACAACGGTAAGCGCAAGGCAGATAACAGTTTGGATTTTGTGGCTAACACCAACACGCAGAATAATGGTCGGCGTCGTAAGGGTAAACCGCCCCCGCGGAGTGGAGGATCAAGTATCAATCTTGAGCACCTGTTCAACTAGCCTTGCCCAAGACACGGGACGCGAGAAAGGCCAGCTACGCACCTCTGGAAGGATTGCTTTATTATGAGGGAGTTCAAAAACTCAAATCTTTTCCAAGATGGTCATGGACCGGGCGGCGGTTCAGGACCCGGTTCTCATGGGTCGGGTTATGGTGGAGGCAGTTCTGGCTCAGGACTTCAAGGCAATCAAGGTAATCATGGCAACCAAGGTGGTTATAATCAACAACATCATTAGGGGAGTCAACAGCAGCAACAGTTGGTTTATCAGAGCAACCCGAAGCAGTTGAATAGTGGGCAGTATCATGTCTTCACCACTAGCCTATGAAAGCACGACCAGAAGCTTCATAAGAGAGCAGTGAACTCCGTTGAACCGGCAATTCCCCGTTATATATTTGCGCTGGTCTGAGCAGCCCATCATATGGAGTCGGGAGGATCACCCGCCCCGGGTTGACAATCCGGGTCACCTGGCACTGGTGCTGGCGCCTCAGGTTGGAGGGTATAAGTTTACCAAGGTACTCATGGGCAGGGGGAGCAGCATCAACATTATTTATTATGAAACCTTCCATCGCATGGGGTTGACAGATAAAAATCTTAAACCGTCGAACACTGTTTTCCATGGTGTGGTGCCTAGTAAGTCGGCGTATCCGGTCGGTAAGATAGCCCTAGAGGTGGCTTTTGGAGATGATCATGACTCTAGATCAGAGACATTGACCTTTGAAGTGGTGAAAATCAAGAGCCCTTATCATGCCCTGTTCGGACAGCCGGCTTATGCTAAGTTCATGGCAAGGCCCTATTATGTTTATCTACAGCTCAAGATGCCGGGTCATAAGGGGACCATCACGGTACATGGGAGCTGTAAGATAGCTTTGGCGTGTGAAGAAGGTGATGCGGCTTACGCAGAGTCAGTTTGTGCAATAGAGGAGTCAAAGTTTTATAAGGACAATGTTGATCCGGCGGACATGACTTCTTTGAAAAAGCCAACTATAGAGCATGATCCGGCATTGAAGTTTAAATCGGCTGATGAGACTAAGTTGGTGGATTTTGTTCCTGGCGATTCATCCAAGCAGTTTAGCATCAACGCTATTTTGGATCCGAAATAGGAAAGCGCGCTCATCGAGTTCATCCGTGAGAACCGGGACATCTTCGCATGGAAACCTTCTGACATGCCAGGTGTACCGAGGGAACTCGCTCAGCACACTCTTAACATCGATCCCAAGTTTAAACCGGTCAAGCAGTTTCTCCACTGCTTCAATGAAGAAAGGCGTAAAGCTATTGGTGAGGAGGTAGCCCGGCTCTTGGCGGCTGGGTTTATCATTGAAGTATTTCATCCTGAGTGGTTGGCTAACCCGGTGTTGGTACTTAAGAAGAATGGTACCTGGCGCATGTGTGTGGACTACACGGATTTAAACAAGGCTTGTCCAGCTGATCCCTTTGCTCTTCCTCGTATTGATCAGATTATTGATGCGACGGTGGGTTGTGAGCATTTGAGCTTTCTGGATGCTTATTCTGGTTATCATCAGTTCAAAATGGCAGTTAAGGACCAGGAGAAGACAGCTTTTATAACTCCCTTTGGAGCCTTCTGCTATGTATCTATGCCTTTTGGGCTCAAGAGTGCCCAGGCGACTTATCAGCGTTGTGTGCAGAATTGTCTTCATAATCAGATTGGGCGCAATGTTCATGCTTATGTGGATGATATGGTGGTGAAGTCCAGGAAAGAGGAGACGTTAATAGATGATTTGAAGGAAACTTTTGATAATCCCCGGGTCTATAAGATGATGCTTAATCCGGCCAAGTGTGTTTTTGGTGTACTGGCACGCAAGCTCTTGGGTTTTCTGGTGTCTAACAGGGGCATTGAAGCTAATCCGGAAAAGATCAAAGCTATTACGTCTCTGGCTAAACCTGCGTGTATCAATGATGTTCAACGTCTGGCGGGTCATATTGCAGTGCTGAGCCGATTTATAAGCCGATTGGGAGAGAAGGCTATCCCTCTATATCAGATGATGAAAAAGACAGATAATTTTGTCTGGAGTGATGCTGCTAATGCGGCGTTTGTGGACTTGAAGAAATAGTTAGCTGAGCCACATGTCTTTGCTGCTACGGTTGATAAAGAGCCGTTGTTGTTATATGTGGCTGCCAATGCCCGGGCTGTCAGTGTGGCCATTGTGGTAGAACATAAGGAGGCTGGCAAGGAATATCCGGTTCAACGGCCGGTTTATTATATCAGTGTGGTGCTTATTGAGTCCAAGCAGAGGTACCCACATTGGCAGAAGCTGGTGTATGGAGTTTTCATGGCAAGTCGGAAGCTTAAGCAGTATTTTCAGGGTCATCCCATCACTGTGGTCAGTTCCGCCCCTTTGGGAGATATAATCCAGAACAGGGAAGCAACTGGCCAGGTTGCCAAGTGGGCCATTGAGCTTGGACCTCACGGGTTAAAGTATATGCCTCGTACGGCAATCAAGTCCCAAGCGTTTGTGGATTTCATCAATGACTGGACGGAGTTGCAGGCGCCGGAAGAAAAGCCGGATAACACTTATTGGACTATTCATTTTGATGGATCCAGGCAATTGGAGGGCTCGAGGGCTGGAGTCGTGTTATTCATACTGAAGCCCACGAAGACAAGGTGTATGGCGCTTTACGAAGGAGATCTAACAAGAAGGCCCAAGGCTCAAAGGCGGGTTAGGGCCTGTAGATGTAAACCGCCATATGATGTATGACTTGTGTTCTAAGATAGGAAAGGGTAGAAACCGAGCCGGACACGTTTATGAACCGGTCGGGATTCTGTAAGCCGTCGGGTGTCAACCTGTGTATATAAAGGGACGACCTGGCGACGGTTTAGGGACAAGAAACAATAGATCGAGAGCCAGGCAAAGCGTATTCGCTCCCTGATCATCGAAACCCTAGCAATTCCACCACAACTAGATTAGGGTTTTACCTTCACCGCAAGGGGCTGAACTAGTATAAACTCCTTGCGTCCTTTGTCCCACTTTAACCCCTTTAAGCTAACTACGTTGCGGTGGCTCCATAACTAAGTCCTCACACTAGGACATCTGCCGTGACAAAACCACGACATTATCAGTAACACGATAGGTGAAGTAGCAAAAGCAGGGTCATATTTCATTATAGCATTCAAAGGTTTTTTGCTTCAGCTTAGCTAATAATTTCTAATTTCTTAAGATCATATCTATCATTGCAAGCAAGAAAGTCTATAGCAGTTTCTTCATCCATAACATAACCCTCAGGCACAACAGGCAATTCATATCTAGGGGGAGAATCTTCATCATCACTTTCATCAATATTATCAGGTTCAATAATTTCATTCTCTCTAGCCCTAGCAAGTTGTTCATCAAGAAATTCACCTAATGGCACAGTAGTATCAAGCATAGAAGTAGTTTCATCATAAGCATCATGCATAGCAGAATTGGCATCATCAATAACATGCGACATATCAGAATTAATAGCAGAAGCAGGTTTAGGTGTCGCAGGTTTACTCAAAACAGAAGGTGAATCAGGTGCAGAGCTAGATGGCAGTTCCTTACCTCCCCTCGTAGTTGAGGGAAAAATCTTAGTTCTTTCGTCTTTCAAGTTCCTCATAGTGACCAGCAGATATAAATCCCAAGTGACTCAAAGAATAGAGCTATGCTCCCCGGCAACGGCGCCAGAAAATAGTCTTGATAACACACAAGTATAGGGGGTCGCAACTGTTTTCGAGGGTAAAGTATTCAACCCAAATTTATAGATTCGACACAAGGGGAGCCAAAGAATATTCTCAAGTATTAGCAGTTGAGTTGTCAATTCAACCACACCTGGATAACTTAATATCTGCAGCAAAGTATTTAGTAGCAAAGTAGTATGGAAGTAACGGTAACGGTGGCAAAAGTAATAGTAGCATATTTGTAGTAATTGTAAAAGTGGCAACGGTAAAGTAACTAAGCAAAGAACAATATGTGAAAAGCTCGTAGGCATTGGATCGGTGATGGAGAATTATGCCGGATGCGATTCCTCATGCAATAGTTATAACATAGGGTGACACAGAACTAGCTCCAATTCATCAATGTAATGTAGGCATGTATTCCGAATATAGTCATACGTGCTTATGGAAAAGAACTTGCATGACATCTTTTGTCCTACCCTCCCGTGGCAGCGGGGTCCTGTCGGAAACTAAGGGATATTAAGGCCTCCTTTTAATAGAGTACCGGACCAAAGCATTAACACTTAGTGAATACATGAACTCCTCAAACTACAGTCATCACCGGGAGTGGTCCCGATTATTGTCATTCGGGGTTGCCGGATCATAACACATAGTAGGTGACTATAGACTTGCAAGATAGGATCAAGAACTCACATATATTCAAGAAAACATAATAGGTTCAGACCTGAAATCATGGCACTACAAGCATTAAGCATAGCAAAGTCATAGCAACATCAATCTCAGAACATAGTGGATACTAGGGATCAAACCCTAACAAAACTAACTCGATTACATGGTAAATCTCATCCAACCCATCAGCATCCAGCAAGCCTACGATGGAATTACTCACGCACGGTGGTGAGCATCATGAAATTGGTGATGGAGGAAGGTTGATGATGACGATGGCGACGGATTCCCCTCTCCGGAGCCCCGAACGGACTCCAGATCAGCCCTCCCGAGAGAGATTAGGGCTTGGCGGCGGCTCCATATCGTAAAACGCGATGAATCCTTCTCTCTAATTTTTTCTCCCCGAACGTGAATATATAGAGTTGGAGTTGAGGTCGGTGGAGCACCAGGGGGCCCACGAGGCAGGGGGTGCGCCCAGGGGGGGTAGACGCGCCCCCCACCCTTGTGGACAGCGTGTGGCCCCTCTGGCCTTGATTTTTTCGCCAGTATTTTTTATTAATTCCAAAAATATTCTCTGTGAAGTTTCGGGTCATTCCGAGAACTTTTATTTGTGCACAAAAATAACACCATGGCAATTCTGCTGAATACAGCGTCAGTCCGGGTTAGTTCCATTCAAATCATGCAAGTTAGTGTCCAAAACAAGGGCAAAAGTGTTTGGAAAAGGAAGATACGATGGAGACATATCATAGTGTTATTGACAGAGTTCTTCAATCACTGCCACCAAGCTACAAAGGCTTCGTGATGAACTATAATATGCAAGGGATGGATAAGACTATTCCCGAGCTCTTTGCAATGCTCAAAGCTGCGGAGGTAGAAATCAAGAAGGAGCATCAAGTGTTGATGGTTAACAAGACCACTAGTTTCAAGAAAAAGGGCAAGGGAAAGAAGGGGAACTTCAAGAAGAATGGCAAGCAAGTTGCCATTCCCGGGAAGAAGCCCAAAGATGGACCCAAGCCTGAAACTAAGTGCTTCTACTGCAAAGGGACTGGTCACTGGAAGCGGAACTGCCCCAAGTATTTGGCAGATAAGAAGGATGTCAAAGTGAACAAAGGTATATTTGATATACATGTTATTGATGTGTACCTTACTATTGCTCATAGTAGCGCCTGGGTATTTGATACTGGTTCGGTTGCTCATATTTGTAACTCGAAACAGGGGCTACGGATTAAACGAAGATTGGCTAAGGACGAGGTGACGATGCACGTCGGGAATGGTTCCAAGGTCGATGTGATCGCCGTCGGCATGCTACCTCTACATCTACCTTCGGGATTAGTTTTAGACCTGAATAATTGTTATTCGGTGCCAACGTTGAGCATGAACGTTATATCTGGATCTTGTTTAATGCGAGACGGTTATTCATTTAAATCAGAGAATAATGATTGTTCTATTTATATGAGTAATATCTTTTATGGTCATGCACCCTTGAAGAGTGGTCTATTTTTATTGAATCTCGATTGTGCTGATACACATATTCATAATATTGATGCCAAAAGATGCAAAGTTGATAATGATAGTGCAACATATTTGTGGCATTGCCGTTTAGGTCATATTGGTGTAAAGCGCATGAAGAAACTCCATGCATATGGGCTTTTGAAATCACTTGATTATGAGTCATTTGATACTTGCGAACAATGCCTCATGGGAAAGATGACTAAAACTCCGTTCTCCGGAACAATGGAGCGAGCTAATGACTTATTGGAATAATACATACCGATGTATGCGGTCCGATGAGTGTTGAAGCTCGCGACGGGGATCGTTATTTTCTGACCTTCACAGATGATTTGAGCAGATATGGGTATACCTACTTGATGAAACACAAGTCTGAAACATTTGAAAAGTTCAAAGAATGCAGAGTGAAGTGGAGAATCATCGTAATAAGAAAATAAAGTTTCTACGATCTGATCGCGGAGGCGAATATTTGAGTTACGAGTTTGGCCTTCATTTAAAACAATGTGGAATAGTTTCACAACTCACGCCACCTGGAACACCACAGCGTAATGGTGTGTCCGAACATCGTAACCGTACTTTATTAGATATGGTGCGATCTATGATGTCTCTTACCGATTTACCACTATCATTTTGGGGTTATGCATTAGAGACGACTGCATTCACATTAAATAGGGCACTGTGTTAATCCATTGAGATGGCACCATATGAACTGTGGTTTGGCAAGAAACCTAAGCTATCGTTTCTTAAAGTTTGGGATTGCGACACTTATGTCAAAAGGCTTCAGCCTGATAAGCTCGAACCCAAATCAGAGAAGTGCGCCTGCATAGGATACCCTAAGGAAACAATTGGGTATACCTTCTACCACAATTGGTTGCCGAGAATGGAAACTTTATAGAGAAGGAGTTTCTCTCAAAAGAAGTGAGTGCGAGGAAAGTTAAATTTGATGAGGTAATTGTACCTTCTCTCGAATTGGAAAGTAGCTCGTCACAGAAAACCGTTCCCGTGATGCCTACACCAACTAGAGAGGAAGCTAATGATAATGATCATGAAACTTCAGATCAAGTTACTACCGAACCTCGTAGGTCAACCAGAGCACGTTCCGCACCAGAGTGGTATGGTAATCCTGTTCTGGAAGTCATGTTACTAGACCATGACGAACCTATGAACTATGAAGAAGCGATGATGAGGCCAGATTCCGATATTGGCTTGAGGCCATGAAATCTGAGATAGGATCCTATGTATGAGAACAAAGTGTGGACTTTGGTTGACTTGCCCGATGATCGGCGAGCCATAGAGAATAAATGGATCTTCAAGAAGAAGACTGATGTTGATGGTAATGTTACCGTCTACAAAGCTCGATGTGTTGCAAAAGGTTTTCGACAAGTTCAAGGAGTTGACTATGCTGAGACTTTCTCACCCGTAGCGATGCTTAAGTTTGTCCGAATCATGTTAGCAATTGCCGCATTTTTGGATTATGAAATCTGGCAAATGGACATCAAAACTGCATTCCTTAATGGATTTCTTAAAGAAGAGTCGTATATGATGCAACCAGAAGGTTTTGTTGATCCTAAAGGTGCTAACAAAGTGTGCAAACTCCAGCGATCCATTTATGGACTGGTGCAAGCATCTCGGAGTTGGAATATACACTTTGATGAGGTGATCAAAGAATATGGTTTTATACAGACTTTCGGAGAAGCCAGTATTTACAAGAAAGTGAGTGGGAGCTCTGTAGTATTTCTAATATTATATGTGGATGACATATTGTTGATTGGAAATGATGTAGAATTTCTGGATAGCATAAAAGGATACTTGAATAAAAGTTTTTCAATGAAAGACCTCAGTGAAGCTGCTTATATATTGGGCATCAAAATCTATAGAGATAGATCAAGACGCTTAATCGGACTTTCACAAAGCACATACCTTGATAAAGTTTTGAAGAAGTTCAAAATGGATCAGTCAAAGAAAGGGTTCTTGCGTGTATTACAAGGTGTGAAGTTGAGCCAGACTCAATGCCGACCACTACAGAAGATAGAGAGAAAATGAAAATCATTCCCTATGCCTCAGCCATAGGTTCTATGATGTATGCTATGCTGTGTACCAGACCTGATGTGTGCCTTGCTATAAGTTTAGCAGGGAGGTACCAAATTATCTAGGAGTGGATCACTGGACAGCGGTCAAGAACACCCTGAAGTACCTGAAAAGGACTAAGGATATGTTTCTCGTTTATGGAGGTGACAAAGAGCTCGTCGTAAATGGTTACGTCGATGCTAGTTTTGACACTGATCCGGATGATTCTAAGTCACAAAACGGATACGTATTTATATTGAATGGTGGGGCTGTCAGTTGGTCCAGTTCAAAACAGAGCGTCGTGGCGGGATCTACGTGTGAAGCGGAGTACATAGCTGTTTCGGAAGCAGCAAATGAAGGAGTCTGGATGAAGGAGTTCATATCCGATCTAGGTGTAATACCTAGTGCATCGGGTCCAATGAAATCTTTTGTGACAACATTGGAGCAATTGCCTTGGCGAAGGAATCCAGATTTCACAAAAGAACCAAACACATCAAGAGACACTTCAACTGCATCCATGATCAAGTCAAGGAGGGAGACATAGAGATTTGCAAAATACATACGGATCTCAATGTGGCAGACCCGTTGACTAAGCCTCTTCCACGAGCAAAAGATGATCAACACCAAGACTCCATGGGTGTTAGAATCATTACAATGTAATCTAGATTATTGACTCTAGTGCAAGTGGGAGACTGAAGGAAATATGCCCTAGAGGCAATAATAAAGTTGTTATTTTATATTTCCTTATGTCATGATAAATGTTTATTATTCATGCTAGAATTGTATTAATCGTAAACTTGATACATGTGTGGATACATAGACAAAACACTGTGTCTCTAGTAACCCTCTACTAGACTAGCTCGTTAATCAAAGATGGTTAAGTTTCCTAACGATAGACATGTGTTCTCATTTGATGAACGAGATCACATTATTAGGAGAATGATGTGATGGACAAGACCCATCTGTTAGCTTAGCTTTATGATCGTCCAATTTTATTGCTATTGCTTTCTTCATGTCATATACATATTCCTTTGACTATGAGATTATGCAACTCCCGAATACCGGAGGAATACCTTGTGTGCTATCAAACATCACAACGTAACTGGGTGATTATAAAGAGGCTCTACAGGTATCTCCGAAGGTGTTTGTTGGATTGGCATAGATCGAGATTAGGATTTGTCACTCCGAGTATCGGAGAGGTATCTATGGGCCCTCTTGGTAATGCACATTGCTACCTCTTGAGCACTGCGTTGGTTTTCCCTTGAAGAGGAAAGGGTGACGCAGCAAAGTAGCGTAAGTATTTCCCTCAGTTTTTGAGAACCAAGGTATCAATCCAGTAGGAGGCCACGCACGAGTCCCTCGCACCTACACAAACAAATAAATCCTCGCAGCGAACGCAATAAAGGGGTTTTCAATCCCTTCACGGTCACTTACGAGAGTGAGATCTGATAGATATGATAAGATAATATTTTTGGTATTTTTATGATAAAGATGCAAAGTAAAGAAAAACAAAATAAAAACGGCGCCAGAAATAACTTGTTGTCGGGAGATTAATATGATGCAAAATAGACCCGGGAGCCATAGGTTTGACTAGTGGCTTCTCTCGAGAGCATAAATATTACGGTGGGTGAACAAATTACTGTTGAGCAATTGATAGAACTGAGCATAGTTATGAGAATATCTAGGTATGATCATGTATATAGGCAGCACGTCCGAGACAAGTAGACCGACTCCTGCCTGCATCTACTACTATTACTCCACACATCGACCGCTATCCAGCATGCATCTAGAGTATTAAGTTCAAAAGAACAGAGTAACGCTTTAAGCAAGATGACATGATGTAGAGGGATAAACTCATGCAATATGATATAAACCCCATCTTGTTATCCTCGATGGCAACAATACAATACGTGCCTTGCTGCCCCTACTGTCACTGGGAAAGGACACCGCAAGATTGAACCCAAAGCTAAGCACTTCTCCCATTGCAAGAAAGATCAATCTAGTAGGCCAAACCAAACTGATAATTCGAAGAGACTTGCAAAGATAACCAATCATACATAAAAGAATTCAGAGAAGATTCAAATATTGTTCCTAGATAAACTTGATCATAAACCCACAATTCATCGATCTCAACAAACACACCGCAAAAGAAGATTACATCGAATAGATCTCCACAAGAGAGGGGGGAACATTGTATTGAAATCCAAAAAGAGAGAAGAAGCCATCTAGCTAATAACTATGGACCCGAAGGTCTGAGGTAAACTACTCACACATCATCGGAGAGGCTATGGTGTTGATGTAGAAGCCCTCCGTGATCGATGCCCCCTCCGGCGGAGCTCCGGAAAAGGCCCCAAGATGGGATCTCACGGGTACAGAAGGTTGCGGTGGTGGAATTAGGTTTTTGGCTCCGTATCTGGTAGTTTCAGGGTACGTAGGTATATATAGGAGGAAGAAGTACATCGGTGGAGCAACATGGGGCCCGCGAGGGTGGAGGGCGCGCCCAGGGGGGTAGGCGCGCCCCCCTACCTCGTGCCCTCCTGGTTGATGTCTTGACGTAGGGTCCAAGTCCTTTGGATCACGTTTGTTCCGAAAATCACGTTCCCGAAGGTTTCATTCCGTTTGGACTCCGTTTGATATTCTTTTTCTGCGAAACTCTGAAATAGGCAAAAAAACAGCAATTCTGGGCTGGGCCTCCGGTTAATAGGTTAGTCCCAAAAATAATATAAAAGTGTATAATAAAGCCCAATAATGTCCAAAACAGAATATAATATAGCATGGAACAATAAAAATTATAGATACGTTGGAGACGTATCAAGCATCCCCAAGCTTAATTCCTGCTCGTCCTCGAGTAGGTAAATGATAAAAACAGAATTTTTGATGTGGAATGCTACTTGGCATAATTTCAATGTAATTCTCTTAATTGTGGTATGAATATTCAGATCCGAAAGATTCAAGATAAAAGTTTAATATTGACATAAAAGTAATAATACTTCAAGCATACTAACTAAGCAATTATGTCCTCTCAAAATAACATGGCCAAAGAAAGTTCATCCCTACAAAATCATATAGTTTAGTCATGCTCCATTTCGTCACACAAGAATGCTCTCATCATGCACAACCCCGATGACAAGCCAAGCAATTGTTTCATACTTTAGTAATCTCAAACTTTTTCAACCTTCACGCAATACATGAGTGTGAGCCATGGATATAGCACTATGGGTGGAATAGAATATAATGATGGGGGTTATGTGGAGAAGACAAAAAAGGAGAAAGTCTCACATCAACGAGGCTAATCAATGAGCTATGGAGATTCCCATCGATTGATGTTAATGCAAGGAGTAGGGATTGCCATGCAACGGATGCACTAGAGCTATAAATGCATGAAAGCTCAACAAAAGAAACTAAGTGGGTGTGCATCCAACTTGCTTGCTCACAAAGACGTAGGGCATTTGAGGAAGCCCATTGTTGGAATATAGAAACCAAGTTCTATAATGAAAAATTCCCACTAGTATATGAAAGTGACAAAACAAGAGACTTTCTATCATGAAGATCATGGTGCTACTTTGAAGCACAAGTGTGAAAAAAAAGGATAGTAGCATTGTCCCTTTTTATTTTCTCCTTTTTTGGGGGCCTTCTTTTTTTGGCCTTTCTCTTTTTTTTATTGGGACAATGCTCTATGAATTATGATCATCACACTTCTATTTATTTACAACTCAATACTAGAACAAAGTATGACTCTATATGAATGCCTCCGGTGGTATACCGGGATAACAATGAATCAAGAGTGACATGTATGAAAATTATGAACGGTGGCTTTGCCACAAATACGATGTCAACTACATGATCATGCAAAGCAATATGACAATGATGAGCGTGCCATAATAAACGGAACGGTGGAAAGTTGCATGGCAATATATCTCGGAATGGATATGGAAATGCCATAATAGGTAGGTATGGTGGCTGTTTTGAGTAAGATATAAGGAGGTTTATATGTGAAAGAGCGTATCATATCACGGGGTTTG
This sequence comes from Triticum aestivum, assembly GCF_018294505.1. Classification (NCBI taxonomy): domain Eukaryota; kingdom Viridiplantae; phylum Streptophyta; class Magnoliopsida; order Poales; family Poaceae; genus Triticum; species Triticum aestivum. The sequence continues at coordinate 317,726,981 of NC_057799.1, forward strand.
GATGCACCGGCGAAGTTTGCACCAACTCTCAACGTGAGAAAGGGCAATGCACGGTACCGAAGAGGCTAGCAATGATGGAAGGGTAAGAGTGCGTATAATCCATGGACTCAACATTAGTCATAAAGAACTCACATACTTATTGCAAAAATCTACAAGTCATCAAAAACCAAGCACTACGCGCATGCTCCTAGGGGGATAGATTGGTAGGAAAAGACCATCGCTCGTCCCCGACCGCCACTCATAAGGAGGACAATCAAAGAACACCTCATGTTTCAAATTTGTTACATAACGTTTACCATACGTGCATGCTACGGGACTTGCAAACTTCAACACAAGTATTTCTCAAATTCACAACTACTCAACTAGCACAACTTTAATATCACTACCTCCATATCTCAAAACAATCATCAAGCATCAAACTTCTCTTAGTATTCAGCACACTCATAAGAAAGTTTTTTATTAGTCTTGAATACCTAGCATATTAGGATTATTTAAGCAAATTACCATGCTGTTTAAGACTCTCAAAATAATCTAAGTGAAGTATGAGAGAATAATAGTTTCTATAAAACAAAACCACCACCGTGCTCTAAAAGATATAAGTGAAGCACTAGAGCAAAAACTATATAGCTCAAAAGATATAAGTGAAGCACATAGAGTATTCTAATAAATTCTGAATCATATGTGTCTCTCTCAAAAGGTGTGTCCAGCAAATATGATTGTGGTAAACTAAAAAGCAAAGACTCAAATCATACAAGACGCTCCAAGCAAAACACATATCATGTGGTGAATAAAAATATAGCTCCAAGTAAAGTTGCCGATGGAAGTAGACGAAAGAGGGGATGCCTTCCGGAGCATCCCCAAGCTTTGGCTTTTTGGTGTCCTTAGATATCTTGGGGTGCCATGGGAATCCCCAAGCTTAGGCTCTTGCCACTCCTTGTTCCATAATCCATCAAATCTTTTACCCAAAACTTGAAAACTTCACAACACAAAACTTAACAGAACATCTCGTGAGCTCCGTTAGCGAAAGAAAACAAAACACCACTTTAAGGTACTGTAATGAACTCATTATTTATTTATATTGGTTTTAAACCTACTGTATTCCAACTTCTCTATGGTTTATAAACTATTTTACTAGCCATAGATTCATCAAAATAAGCAAACAACACACGAAAAACAGAATCGGTCAAAAACAGAACAGTCTGTAGTAATCTGTAACTAACGCAAACTTCTGGAACTCCAAAAATTCTGCAAAAATAGGAAGACCTATATAATTTGTTTATTGATCAGCAGCAATTGAAATCAATATTTTATCACATTCTTGTGACTTTTAACAATTATTTTCGTGAACAGAAAGTTTCTGCAATTTTCAGCAAGATCAAATAACTATCATCCAAGAAGATCCTATAGGTTTAACTTGGCACAAACACTAATTAAAACATAAAAACACATATAACCAGAGGCTATATCAAATATTGATTCCTAAATAGAAGAAAAAAGCAAAAAACTAAAAATAAAATTGGGTTGCCTCCCAACAAGCGCTATCGTTTAACGCCCCTAGCTAGGCATTGAGATTTCGATGATGCTCACATGTAAGATAAGAATTGAAGCACAGAGAGAGCATCATGTAACACGTGACAAACACATCTAAGTCTAACATACTTCTTATGCATAGGCATCTTATAGGCAAACAAATCATGATAGCAAGCAAAAACTAGCATATGCAAGGAAGCGGAAAGAAACAATAGCAATCTCAACATAACGAGAGGTAATTTATTATCATGAAAATTTCTACGACCATATTTTCCTCTCTCATAATAATTACATGTGGGATCATAAGCACATTCAACAAAATATCTATCACATAAAATATTTTCAACACGATCCACATGCATGCAAAGTTGACACTCTTCCAAAATAGTGGGATTAACATTAACTAAAGTCATGACCTCTTCAAACCCACTTTTATCAAAAATTTCATAAGATTGAATATTCTCCAAATATGTGGGATCTAAAGTTGACACTCTTCCAAACCCACTTTCAATATTATTGCAAACAATATTATCAATCTCATATTCATCATGGGGATTAAATAAATTTTCAAGATCATAAGAAGAATCACCCCAATCATGATCATTGCAACAAGTAGTAGACATAGCAAAACTAGCATCCCCAAGCTTAGGGTTTTGCATATTATTAGCACAATTGACATCAAGAGAATTTATAGTAAAATCATTGAAATCATGCTTTTCATCGAAGGAACTATCAAGCATGGGTGCAATAGCAACGATCTCATTTTTAACATAAGGAACTATAGAAAATTCGTCTTCATAAATATTGGCATCATGGCCACAAGTATAGCAAGCATCATGTTCATCAAGGGATATTTCAACCAAATCATCGGAATCATCATTATCTATAGATTCATGCATATCATTATTTTCTTCCAAAGCAACGGTCATTCTTTCAATAAATTCTTGGACATAGACATTATGAGCAAAGTTTTCATTGCAATATTTAAGTATGACGGAATTTTCAGATTTGTTGAGAGTAAAATCATACTTTTCAATCAAAGAAGCAACTTCATGAGAACCCTTAAAAACGACAAATTCTTCAATTTGATCGATATCATAGTAACTATAAACACCCTTTGAATAAGAAGATAAGATTTCATTATCATTGGACTCACATAGGTAGGGAAGGTGTTTTTTAGGGTTCTTAGAGCAACAAGTAAAATCATAAATTTCACAAAGTTTCCAAGCATAGCATAGCAAACTATTTATATGATACCATAAGAGCTTCCCTTTTTCAGACAAACGATGACGCACAAAATGAGCATGCTCATCTAAAGATTTCCCATCAACTAGGCTAGTTGGGGTTTCAGCACGAGCGCATAAGGATCAAAGATGATCCAAGTAGAACACTTTAAGTGGATCCATATCAATAGATTTTCAGCAAGCGAAGATGCAAGCATATAGAAGGCACAAGGAAACACAAACAAAGATACATACGGGAAGAAGGTGAGCGAAAAAGAGAGGGCAAATAAAACGGCAAGGGTGAAGTGGGGGAGAGGAAAACGAGAGGCAAATGGCAAATAATGTAATGCGAGAGATAAGGGTTTGTGATGGGTACTTGGTATGTTAACTTTTGCGTAGACTCCCCGGCAACGGCGCAAGAAATCCTTCTTGCTACCTCCTGAGCACTGCGTTGGTTTTCCCTTGAAGAGGAAAGGGTGATGCAGCAAAGTAGTGTAAGTATTTCCCTCAGTTTTTGAGAACCAAGGTATCAATCCAGTAGGAGGCCACGCACGAGTCCCTCGCACCTACACAAACAAATAAATCCTCGCAACCAACGCAATAAAGGTGTTGTCAATCCCTTCACGGTCACTTACGAGAGTGAGATCTGATAGATATGATAAGATAATATTTTTTGTATTTTTATGATAAAGATGCAAAGTAAAGAAAAACAAAATAAAAACGACGCCAGAAATAACTTATTGTCGGGAGATTAATATGATGGAAAATAGACCCGGGGGCCATAGGTTTCACTAGTGGCTTCTCTCGAGAGCATAAATATTACGGTGGGTGAACAAATTACTGTTGAGCAATTGATAGAATTGAGCATAGTTATGAGAATATCTAGGTATGATCATGTATATAGGCATCACGTCCGAGACAAGTAGACCGACTCCTGCCTGCATCTACTACTATTACTCCACACATCGACCGCTATCCAGCATGCATCTAGAGTATTAAGTTCAAAAGAACAGAGTAACGCTTTAAGCAAGATGACATGATGTAGAGGGATAAACTCATGCAATATGATATAAACCCCATCTTGTTATCCTCGATGGCAACAATACAATACGTGCCTTGCTGCCCCTACTGTCACTGGGAAAGGACACCGCAAGATTGAACCCAAAGCTAAGCACTTCTCCCATTGCAAGAAAGATCAATCTAGTAGGCCAAACCAAACTGATAATTCGAAGAGACTTGCAAAGATAACCAATCATACATAAAAGAATTCAGAGAAGATTCAAATATTGTTCATAGATAAACTTGATCATAAACCCACAATTCATCGGTCTCAACAAACACACCGCAAAAGAAGATTACATCAAATAGATCTCCACAAGAGAGGGGGAGAACATTGTATTGAGATCCAAAAAGAGAGAAGAAGCCATCTAGCTAATAACTATGGACCCGAAGGTCTGAGGTAAACTACTCACACATCATCGGAGAGGCTATGGTGTTGATGTAGAAGCCCTCCGTGATCGATGCCCCCTCCGGCGGAGCTCCGGAAAAGGCCCCAAGATGGGATCTCATGGGTACAGAAGGTTGCGGCAGTGGAATTAGATTTTTGGCTCCGTATCTGGTAGTTTGGGGGTACGTAGGTATATATAGGAGGAAAGTACGTCGGTGGAGCAACGTGGGGCCCACGAGGGTGGATGGTGCGCCCGGGGGGGTAGGCGCGCCCCCCTACCTCGTGCCCTCCTGGTTGATGTCTTGACGTAGGGTCCAAGTCCTCTGGATCACGTTTGTTCCGAAAATCACGTTCCCGAAGGTTTCATTCCGTTTGGACTCCGTTTGATATTCTTTTTCTGTGAAACTCTGAAATAGGCAAAAAAAACAGCAATTCTGGGCTGGGCCTCCGGTTAATAGGTTAGCCCAAAAAATAATATAAAAGTGTATTATAAAGGCCATTAATGTCCAAAACAGAATATAATATAGCATGGAACAATCAAAAATTATAGATACGTTGGAGACGTATCACACATCATAAGAAGCCTTGCAAGCAAATTGACTAATGAGTTAGTTGCGGGATGATGTATTACGGTACGAGTAAAGAGACTTGCCGGTAACGAGATTGAACTAGGTATGAAGTTCCGACGATCGAATCTCGTGCAAGTAACATACTGATGACAAAGGGAATAACATATGTTGTCATAACGGTTCGACCGATAAAGATCTTTGTAGAATATGTAGGAGCCAATATGAGCATCCAGGTTCCGCTATTGGTTATTGACCGGAGAGGTGTCTCGGTCATGTCTACATAGTTCTCGAACTCGTAGGATCCGCACGCTTAACGTTCGATGACGATTTAGTATTGTATGAGTTATGTGATTTGGTGACCGAATGTTGTTCGGAGTCCCGGATAAGATCACGGACACGACGAGGAGTCTTGAAATGGTCGAGAGGTAAATATTGATATATAGGATGATAGTATTCGGACACCGGAAGTGTTTCAGATAGTATCGGGTATTTATCAAAGTACCGGGGGGGTTACCGGAACCCCCAGGGGGAATAATGGGCCTTATGGGCCATAAGAGGGGAGCATTCCAGCCCACAAGGGGTGCCCCCCCCCCTTTAGGAAGGAGGCCGAATAGGAGAAGGAAGAGTGGGTTCGGCCCCCCTTTCCTTCCTCCCTTCCCTCTTCCCTTTTCCCCCTTCCTGTAATAAGGAAAGGGGGGTGGCGAATTAGGATAGGACCCCAAGTAGGATTCCTCCTACTTGGGGCGCCCCATGGCTGCTCCCCTCCCCCTCCCATCTATATATACGTGGGAGGGGGCGCCTAGAACACACACCAACAATTGTTAGCCGTGTGCGGCGCCCCCTCCACAATTTATGCCTCCGGTCATATCTTCGTAGTGCTTAGGTGAAGCCCTGCGCGGATCACTTCACCATCAGCGTCACCATGCCGTCATGCTGACGGAACTCATCTTCTTCCTCGACACCTTTGCTGGATCAAGAGGACGAGGGACGTCATCGAGCTGAACGTGTGCAGAACTCGGAGGTGCCGTACGTTCGGTGCTTGATCGGTCGGATCTAGAAGAAGTTCGACTACATCAACCGCGTTGTCAAACGCTTCCGCTTTTGGTCTACGAGGGTACGTGGACACACTCTCCCCCTCTCGTTGCTATGCATCCCCTAGATAGATCTTGCGTGAGCGTAGGATTTTTTTTGAAATTGCATGATACGTTCCCCAACATTCCCTAATCTCAAACAGTTCATCCTAGTGAACTGTATGCCGTATATCGCACACACCTTCATCCGTTTGACCGTTTCTGCTGTTATGCTCATGGCAACAGTTAATTCGAGTGAACTGTATGCCCCGCATCGCACACACAACTAAAATCTGAATCGTGTTTGATGTATCCGCCATCGCAAACGTTTTGCATCTATTTTGACAGTTTTTTACATCTTCGTTTGCGATTAATGCATCGCACACAGTTTCATCGAAGGGTCTCTGATTGTAGTGTCGCGTTAGCAGCATCCTGCAGTAGTGATTGAGCAACAAAACTAAGCATATTCGGCTAGTGATCAACTTACTTATGTGGTAATTCATGCACCACTAGGCCACCGTGTGATGAGATACTTCAAGTGCCCACAATACTTCTACACGACCTCTTGGATGGTGTACCATCGATGGTTGAGGGACTTCAATTCATGGTTGCGGACGACCGTGTCGGAGTAGGAGGCGAAATGCTTGTGTTTGTGGAACCAAGTGTGAATTTTGTTCCAAAATATTGTGCCCTTTTGCTCCGTGTCATGGATTGGATCAAGGCTAGTGGCCAACCATGCATCGCACAACAGCTCGTCCTCCCGCATGTTGAAACTTTCTCCTCTAGCATTCTTCTTCGGACCGCGGGTTGTATCATCCGGGTCATCGCCGCCGCCCTCCTCCTCCTCCTCCTCCTGCTACTGTCTCGCGGCCCAATACTGCTATTCATGTGTGCCCATGCCGGTTTGTGCATAGGACTACTGCGTGCCTGTCTGGGTGTAGGACTGCTGCTGCGGGCAGTTGCCAAACTGGGTGAGATCCGAGTCTTCCACTTGCCCGTCCTCATATCCACATCTTCCTTCTTCGCCTTCGTCGTGGATGATGTCGATCATCTCCTTGTTCGGTCGTCGTACGTCGCCTCCCCTGCTCTAGGCATTCTAGCGAACAACGTGCGGGCATACATCTCCTCCCGGCCCGCAGTCCACGCCAGACGAGTTGTGGCGAAGAATAGTCACAAAAGAGTGGTGTCGCGTTTACGTCGGCGACGTAAGGCACCTTCCCGACGGTGGTTCCGAGCTGCTTGGCGGTGTAGAAGTATGGAGGCTTGTAATGCTCCGACCACATCGACGTCTGTACTGTGGGCGTGCCCGTCTAGGCACCGTGGCCTCCGCCGCGATGTCCGCCACGACCACCACACCCGACACCACCACCAGACCCACCGGTGGCCATCTGCTTCTTGAGCTTCTCCTCCTTTGCGGCCCCGCTTTGACGCGGCGAGTTTGTCACGTAGCCGAGCTGATCTTACGAGCGAGTGTGATGCTCGGATCCTCCGGCACCTTCGCCAGCTCCATCTTTCGATAGGTTCTCCTCTGGTTCCATGCGTTGGTGGCAGAAGGAAGGAGAGGGTGGGAGACAAAGGCGGGAATTGGTGGAGAGTGGCGGGGGATGGAAGAAGAGAGTGTGGGATTTTGGCACGGAAACAGTGTGGGTTGCTACAAAAGCGTGTGCTGCGCCTTCCTTTTGGTGGGCCAGGGGGTTAGACTCCGACGTTTCTTGTGTCCGGACTGCCGCAACCCCCACCCCCCACATTTGGTTCTGGTTTGCGGAAAAATCATGGTCCGGATTGCGTCGCGGAATGATACAAGACCGCGTTGGATGTCTTCCGGGGTCCGGACTGCTGTGTCCGAACGAATGCAGGCGGTTTTAGGGTCGGCGTTGGAGATGCCCTTAGCTGCATGTGTTTTTTGTCACCTTTATTGCCCATTTAATGTACTCTGTTTGTAAGATATTTTGACAGTGTTATCTTAATTTAATTAACAATATGATCATTTTGTGCATCGGTGAATGCACGAGGCCGGGAGGTATAACCTAGACTTTCGAAAGAAAAATAAAACTATCTTTTTTTCGATAAAGGGCATTCTTTATTGACTCGTAATGTCGCATCAAGCGGATAGAAAACACAACATGTACACACCCGGCCTCTGCAAACTATATCATTTGTAACATTGAGAAATATTTTTGACTCGGATTCAACGGAATATGAATGAAACATTAGAAACTTGTTTTATGGAAAGACAAACTTTACACCTAGTGTCCTCAACACAGATAGAGAGAGAATCCATAGCACCACATGATGTGTAATCTTTTGCCACCTTTTCATAGTGGTAGGTTCTAAGGCAAGCAAGAGGAGAAAGAGGATGTGTGCATGCATTTGGCTGAGGAATCTCTCCCATCCCACCACCCAAAAGGTGGAGGTGGAGGGTGCAAGGAGTAGTAGCATCCAAGGACATGGCCGGCATTTTCTTTTCAGTAGTGGTGGATTGGATTAGATTCCCCATGCACGCAGACGCAGTGCATGATGAGCTAAAATATGCTTGCAATTGCATTGCATGGCTGAATTGGGTTCTGAATTTGTGATGCCTTCTCTTCTCCTCCTCCTTTGTGGTGATGGCAACCTCTGGGTTGCATTTGCATCGCTTGGTCCCTTTTTTGCTAGTGCATACGTGCAGACGATTCTCCTCCTCCACTCCACTCCACATGAGACGATACAATAGATGGAGGAGTGGTAGAGACTAAAGAGGCAGAGGTATATATGCATGTGCGGCAATTATTGATGGGAGCTTCCATCAGAAGCATGTCTCCAACTCCAATAGGAAGATTTGTATTCCAGTCTTGATGTACACGATGAAATGGACGGACAGACCTGGCGTGTGTTGTGGTGCACCTTCTTTCAGTTAACTACTAGGTGGAAACCCGTGATTTTCAGAGACGTTCAAATCAAACAAAATCAAGGATTCATGATTTTCCCCCGAAAAAAAGGATTCATGATTTTCACAATAAAACAAATCTTTGGCGCTGAATTTCTTGCACCAACGCATTCGATCCATCCCTAGTCGCCGCCGATCTTGCAGAGGAAAGAGCAGCAAGTGTGAACAAATTATATTTGTTGTTCTTTGTGGAAGAAACATTTTCCAGAGGGGCCAATAATTGAGTCGTACTAGCGAGCAGCAATCCAGATCGGGCAGGCCTGGAATATTCATGATCGTGGATCACAAGGAGAAAGGGAAAGGGATCCAAAAACCCAATCAACAGGCGGTGGTTGGCGCGGCAATGGCAATGCCATCCCATCCATGCCATGGTTTCTTGGGGTCACAGGAGGCGCCACACAACTCATCAAACGCCTCCTCGATGCTTCGAGGAGGCAAAGGTTATCGCCCCCAGCAGATTCGGATCGCTATACAGATGGCCCCTCGATATTCCCTCGTGTGTTACCTACAGTAGTAGGTTAGTTTTAGCTGTACGACTACTACTATTCTCTCTCGATCTCTTCTTGCCTGTCCTACTCAACTCAAGAAAAACAAAATTTCCACGGGCAAGAGAAGCTTCCCATTGACAGCTATAGAGATTCACCTTTGCGTCTTCAATCTTTCCTATCATTATTTTTCCCTGCAAGCCATGGAACCTGATACGGCCTGCATCGAATATGTGACTTTTTTTTTCCTCGGTATAAATTTTCTGCAAATAGAACAGAGATGAAAATACCACATGACGAATAAGAGACATCTTTGCAGAAAAAAACAACGAGTATGAATGGGCTTCATGCATGCTTACCTATAGGATTTGACAAACACTGAAACTTGAGACAAAATCATCTATGGAATACTAATCTCTTTTTTTTGGAAAAAGGAATATACTCCTACTAGATTAAATCTGAAGCTGCTGAAGTTTACTTATCAGTGGCTCCTGATTGGCCAGTTGGCAGCGGAATCAGAACCTTAGCTAGCTGCTATGTTGGAACACCTAACCTTGGTCATATCTAAGCCAGAAAATGCCTCTTCCGCACTAATTTAATCATCCTAGCCATAATTGGCCCTTGCTCGCCGTTTGGGCCACATTCCCTTATTAATTAAACCATAACAGGATAGATGATCTCGATGCAAGATTCCACGCTTGGATCCACAAGATAACATATAGTACAAGCATTGTAGCCTGGAATCTGGAGTATATCTCCCCAAGATTCGACAGCGAATATCTTGATCGACAAAGTCTCTCCATTTGACCAAGCATGCACATTTTCTTTTTCCGCCTTCTTCTTCTGACCGGTCGACCTAATATTATTAAAATTTGTGGGTTAATCAGACGTGGATCTCAGAGTAGTACTGGAGCTGCGGTAGTAGTTAGGCACTTACTAGGCTGCTCTTGTTAATTGCCAGCTCCTTAGGCGGTTACACGTGTGATTTTTCTCTTGTACTAACATGGTAGAATATTTCGCTGCCACTTGGAAGATGCGTATCTCGCGGAAATATATTGTATATGTGTTGATGAGTCACAATACCTTTGTAGAGTGTATGCATGCTGCTGAATAACAGGATGCATTTTGTTTGTATCTGTCCATCAGAACATCCATGTACATTCCAGCTGATGAAAACAGTAAAGGAGCACTAAAAAGAATGATCTATTGCGATCATATAACAAGTACTAGTAGTAATAGGATTGACGTAGTGGTTTTTAAGGCATTTACGTACACAAGAAACAGTGATGCATTCCCTTTTGTTTATATTTAATTTAATTAGGCCTCATCATATCCATGTACTGTATACATACATACATACATAGCTAACATAACTCATTTTCCTTTCACATGCATGTTCTGTTTAATTATACCTAGAGGCTAAAGCTGAAAAATGTTTGACCTAGAAAGGTACTCCATGTTTAACTAATGGTGGAACATGCATGTCCAAGTGGCCAAGCCCAACACACCAAAAGTGTATTGACTTTGTGCAATGTCACCAAGAGGAAACAATAGTACAGGGAAGCGAAAAATTGCTATAGTAGTACGTAGTACTACTAGTGACCCTGGCCCATCCTAAAGCCTAAAGGTAGAGAAAGGCAAGGCAAGACAACACAGGGCCATCCATCCCTCTAGTTGGAGCTAGTTGATGCAAATGAGGATCAAGGGGGCAACTACAAGTGGGCAGAAAGCTGTTACTGTTCCAGATTTGTCTTGTGTCCCTGAGAAATTCATATTGGCCAAACTGACCTGAACCATGTCAGTTTATCCTCCTTATCTGTCTGCTCAGCAAGGCGCACAGTTGCTAGCATAATTTATATACTCCTACTATAATACTCCCTCCATTTCAGAATGTAGTGCCTATAAATATTTATGGAAGTCAAACTTTGCCAACTTTGACTAAATATATAGAGAAAACTGTCTACATCTACAATACCAAATATGTACATTCTGAAAATATAACTCATGATGTATCCAAGGATGTGCATTTGATATTCTAGATGTACCTACTTTTCTCTATAAATATGGTCAAAGCTTGTAATGTTTGACTTTTGCAAAAATCTATAGGCACTATATTATGGAACAGAGGAGAGTATCAGTAACTTTGCCGACATTGTCCTTCCTTTCTAACTGATCCCCCGTCGCTTCTTATCTAACCGAACAACCTTTCACAGCTACTGTAGTTTCGGTGTAGGTGTAGTGTATGTGCAGGTAATAAGGTAGGAGTAGCATGGAGCAATGTCAAGCTGCCATGGATGGATATTGGAGTTGTAGTTGGCAGCAATCCCTTCCACCCATTACAATTCATAATTTCACATGCCTGCCTGTGCCTTTCAACAGAAAGAGCAAGGAGAAAAGGTGGTGCAGTGGGCAATCTTGTTCTTGTGTAAAGGGGGCCGCATGCTGCAATCCATATCCATAGTGGCAGACATTCAGAAGAACCATCTATTCTATTCTATGCATGATCATTCATGCCAACTGAAGCAGTGGAGGAGTGTTTTTACATCTCGCGCGTCATGGTGATATGTCTGTACTCTTTCTTTCTGAGGTACAGTGATGTACTTTCATACACCAAAGATAGAACCAAGTCTGTATACAGGTACTGCATGCATAGGACGCAATGTAGGATCAAAATCAATCAAACACAACCCGATCCACTGCCTTGCTCCTTTCTTTCCTGAGCTTTAAGTAAGTAGATGCATGTAATTCGATTGCTGGTCAGTGTCCTCGACAATTTATTGGCGGCCAAAATGGAAGACACGTGTACGGTCGATACGTATGGAATCATGGCGCCAATCTTTCAAGACAGTGACGGCACCTTCACCTTGCCAGAATCCGCCGGACGGCCTCATCGGCGACCTATCATTGATTTGCATGGGTCCGTCTCCACCTATCATTGAATTTTACTGGCTGTCAGCCTGATGAGATGAAGAGGCAAGAATAAAACTTCATTTTTCGTTTATGTTCTTGTACTGGTGTAGGGCTTGTCCAACGGTGCATGTGTTGGACTTGTACATCCCTTGTCTAAGAAGAACATACATCAAGCCACCCGAAGCCATCACTTACACCTACAAAATTCGATATTGTGGAGTGTTCTCACTCTCCATATCTAAATTCAGTGTCGTCGCCGATCCATCCACATAACGTATCGAAATCAACAACTGGTGCAGCAGACGTAAAGCGTACATCACATGCATATGTTCTAGACGCCGCCATCTTCATCGAACCGCTGACCCATCTTTAGGAGAGAGATCCGCATCATTCTTGCCAGTTCGTCCAACCGTCGACGCCACCACGGCGTCCAACGGCGCCCCCGCCACGTGCTCGTCCATCTAGATGCGAAGATTCTGAAAGATCTGTCGTGTGTAGCACCTGCAACCAGGCATGACACATCGTAGCACCTGTCGTTCAGGCATTACTTGATATCTCCACCGAAAGCTCCGTGCAAGATGAAGCCGTTCCACCTCCTGCCCCTGTCTTCCATCGCTGCTCCACAAACGATGCTCCCAAGAGAGAAATTGACACCGCAATACCGCCATCGTCCGATCTAAAAGATCAGATCCTGGGGTTTCCCCAGGAGCAGCACGAGTGGGTCGACAGTAGTTACACGACGATGCCTTCATCAAGGTAACGACACAGAATGCCACCATTGCCTGCCATCGGCTCGCTTTTCACCGGCAACTATGTCTTCCTGACTCGCAGCCGGAGCTAGATGACGGATCTCGAGATCTGCCCATCTAGCATCAGGCCGACCACCTCCGGCGAAGGAGATGGCCATTACCACCGCATCCAGGGCCTAAGCCCCCGACGTCCTGGTGTTGCAGGTCCAGCCCAGAAGCCGCTTGACGTCGCCGGATCAGCGGAGATGCATGATAGCGTGTGGAGCGGCCCGCTGAAGCCCATTTGGGCCCAGGTCGGGCGCCCTAGCCGCGCCGCGGAGATCTCGCCGTCACCGGCTCCAGCATGCCGACCCTGGTCGGCGTTGGCCTGCGGGGGAGGAGGGGTATGAGCAATCCTCTTCCTTGACGTCTTCTTGTGTGCAGGATTCCTTGACGACCTCTTGTGTGCAGGAGTCCAATAGTCTCTTAAAATGGGAGAGATTTTCACTTCTCGGACTCTGCACCAACCAAAGATGCATACAACCATTTTTGTATGAGTATCAAGATAAACATGGTCCTTAATTTTTTTTAAGGGTGTGTCTAGGGCACATCTAGATGTGCTCTAGTTATTGCACATCTAAGTGAGTGAATTAAGCATAAAGAGAAAGAGAAAAAAGGAAATATCTACACGAATCTCAACATAAGATCAATGACATAGGACTTAGATGTGCAATACTTATAGCACATCTAGATGTGCTTTAGCTCTCTTCATTTTTTTAAATGAGTATCAAGATGTTTTTTGACGAGAGGTTCCACCGCACATCATGCTTTTTGAAAGATCCAGCAAAGTGCTGGCTTCAACTAGATTTAGCAGAAAGCAGCGGGAAAATAACATGAGGATCCAAAGATCAAAGAAAAAGAAAAACCGCAACCCTATTGGTTGCAAGACAACACCACACTTACACGACGGATCGCCATCCACCCACAATAGGATGACGCAGCTCCGACTCCGGCAAAGAGACAATGGAGAATTAGGCAAGGCTGGCGTCAGAGAAGATCGCCGAACAGACCACACGACGCCCGTCATCGTACGCCAACGGGGCCCAGACCGCAGCTTCGACTTCACAGCAACAAGCAGCCGAGGTAATCTTGTAGACACGCCGAAGAAGAGCCGACTACCACAAACAATGCCACACCTCCGACAATGCTCACCGCCGTCATCGTTGCCACAGAAGCCTAACCGACGGACACGACCAAGTAGCACGAACAACATCCCCCACCTATCACTGGTCCCTCTGGCAGGCAAGAAGCTTCTGGAACGATGCCCCAAGAGGTGCGACACACGTCGCCATCATCGCCTGATCCCTGAGGATCAAGGGTTTCCCCCGAGCATTCTTGCATAGTGGAGCGAGCAGAAACGCCTCATAAACGCCTTCTAAAAGGAAGCAGCGCCCGCAGGCACCGCACATCATGCTTGATCCTTAATAAACGAGAGAAAACCCCTGTGTATCATCTGTCAATTCTAGGAATTAATTTTTCATAAAAAAAATCTTGAAATTAAACACGGCTCGTTAGGCTGCACAACCACATGCCCAACCACTGAGCCAAGGCTGTCTTTGCCCCACATGCTGGCTGGAGCCTAGAACTACGGATCTCTTCCCCTGAATGCGGAAGAATATTCCGAACAAACTTATTAAGGCCGTACGCAAATACCAACAGAAACTGCAACAGTTGAGTATGTATACATGAGCGGCACCACAACTACATATCTACCTCTGGATGCGTACAGTACAATACATACATAGACATAGGTCGCTATCTACCACGGTCCACAGTGGATTCGCGCAGATTCGATTCTGCTTTGCAGAGCAGAGCATATTCACGCAATTTGCATCGACAGGGATGCGCATGCCCACAAGTCGCTGTTAATTCTTTGTTGGAACTACTCTCAGTTTGCAGTTTCCCCCTCGCTGTGATTGTTTCGTCGCCGTCATAGCTGCAGAGACGGAATAAGATCATCGGAGGAGCCAACACGACGGAGGATCGTCGGGAGGTCCTATTTAGTGGTCAATCCTATATGCCTCGAGACAGGCCGGCCTTTTTCGGCAGTTTCGTTTTTCGTGTGTGTGTGTTGTTTTTTGTTTCGATTTTATTTTTGTTTTTCTATATTTCTCTTTTTTGCGAGTATATATTTCTCTTTTTCAGATTTGGTTTGCTAATTGTTTTCATTTTGCACATTTTCTTTTTTTAGATTTGGCAATATATACGGTGAACATTTTTCAATACAAACTGAACATTTTTTAATACAATGAACTTTTTTAATTATATGATTGAAAACAATATACTCACTGAACATTTTTTTAAAGTACAGTGAACCATTTTCAATATAGGACAAACGTTTTTTAATATATACTTAACTTTTTTAAACACATACTGAACAATTTAAAAAACTGCTAAAAAATTTCAAATATTGTTCAAGTATTCAAATAATATTCAAAATTTTCCAAAAAATGGCGCTTTCAAAGAATATTCATATTTGAAGAAAATGTTCAACAGAAACCGACCCTTTGCTACAGTGTCCAGTTCTCATCACTACAGTGCTCTGTTGCATTCCAAATGTGCTGTCCCGTCTGATCGCACCTGTGCGAAGGCTAGGCTGTTTACCACTCATGAGCGTCCTATAGGACCTCTCCTGTTTAGCGGCAAAGGAGCTAGAACTAGCGCTACCGCAGAGCCCACTTTTAACGTGACGGCCCAGAAAAATATAGCAGTCGCTCGCTCTAACTCACTTCGTTTTTTTCTCTCGCTCCCTCATTACAAAAACTTCCATTTGTTTGACAAAACCGGCTATGTTATTCTTATAGATTTGAAAAATTCGTGACTTCAAAATAGATCAAAAATTTCAGGTATTTTTTAAAAAATGTTATTAATTTCAAAAATAATCACAAGTTTAAAAAATATTCAAAATTTAAGAAGTTTCTCGGGATTTATTTTAAAAATAAAAACTCATTTTTCAGTAATAATTTTTTTCAAAAATAGATATTTTAAAAATATTCATGTTAAGAGAAGAAAAACCAAACCAAAACAAGGTAAAAATCAACGAAAGAGCATAAAACAAAAAACGGCCTGAGCAACCGGCCAAACAGCCTGAAACACATTTTTTAGATAAACCAAAAGGACAAAATTACCCCCCCCCCCCCCAAAAAACACACAAATAAAAGCCCATTGGGTAAGCGCTCACCGCGCGCCACTTGATGGTGCTGAGACGTGCCACATGGCGCGATGGGGCGCTCCCACGCTAGGAAAAGTGCTCCCTGTGGGGTACCTTTCAACTAGTTGATCACCAAAACTCTACCACTACGCATCTACATAGCTCGGCCCGTTAGTTTCGAGGTTTGTGTGTGCGAGGATGTCGAGATGTTGATGATCATGAGCATTCAAGAGGAAATGGACAGGGAGGTGGTGCACATTTTGAACTTCAAGGGTTCGACCAAAGGGAGAAGAGTTTTGAACAGGAATAGGGTCAGTGGAGCATGAATGTTGTACAAGGCTACAAGGACTACTTCCAACCCGAACCAACATTCCCGGATACATGGTTTCGTTGACGCTTCCGTATGCGCAAACGCTTGTTCTTGCGCGTGGAGGGAGTTGAGGCACATAATTCCTACTTCAACCTCATCAGGAATTGTTGCAAAGAACTCTCATTCAATAATAAGCAGAAATGCATGACTACTATGTAAGATGCTTGCACTAGGTACCGTGCCGATGCCATTGGTGAGATGGTCTGGATAGGGGAGAGCACATGCTTGAAGAGCCCTGTGAGATTTGCCCATGCCATGGTGCGGGTGTTTGGAGAAGAATATATGAGAGAACCACATGTGCAAGATACAGAAAAGTTGATGGCTATTGGAGCGGCACGAGGCTTTTCAGGTATGCTTGGCTCAATTGATTGCATGCATTGGTAATGGAAGAACTTTCCCAAAGGTTTGCGCAAGATGTGCCAAGGTTACACATCATATTCGAAGCAATGACGTCAAAGGACTTTTGGATTTTGCATGCTTTCTTTAGCTTGTCTAGTTATCACAATAATGTGAATGTGCTCCAACGATCTCTCATGTTCAGGAGCCTTTACAATGAAAAAGCGCCGCGAGCAAATATAGTGTCAACGGGAAGGACTACAACATGGGCTACTACCTTGCAGATGATATCTATTCTAAGTGAGCGGCAATTTCGAAGACCAGATCCGATCCCCATGGCAACAAAGCTAGGAAGGATGTGCAGAGGGCATTCAGTGTGCTCCAAGCTCGCTGGGGAATTGTTCATGGAGCTGCAATGATGTGGGAATAAGAGATTTTGTGGCAGCCGGTGACATGTTGTGTCATTTTTGACAATATGATTGTCGAGGACGAGTGTGAAGGGGCAGCCCGAACCCATGATTTTGAGAAGCCCGAAGAATAGGTCCACATCCTGGATAAAAATGCATATCAAATTATGATTTTTCTACAGATGCATCAGAATCTTCGAGACGACCAGGTGCATGTGTAGCTAGTCAATGATATTGTGGAGCATATGTGGACCCACAATGAAAACCATGGAGGAAACCAAGGGTTTTAATGTTTGAATTGCGCACTTCAAATAAATTTTATATTTGAACCATGTATTTCATGTATAAACTATGTTTAAATTGCGGAACTACTCAACGATCTTGTGATATTCATGTGTATGCCGGACATGCATGGATTTGCATAGATTTGTCGATTTAGATATGAGGAGCGTGCCTGTTTGAGGGGACTTTTGAGGGGCCGTTTGGTGCTATCCACAGACGTTTAGGGGGGCGCATTTGCTAAGTTTGGCTATAGATGCTCCGAGGCTATATCTGATGTGGCGCCAACTTTAACAAAAAATGTTAATTTATAGAATCATTGAGTTTACTCTTCGATCTATAGCAGTGCTTTTCACTGATGAAATCCACAACAAAAATAAACAATGCTATCAGGGCATCTCCAACGTGAACCCCTAAATCGCCCGTAACAGTCTGGACCAAGCGGACCAGACATGATTTGCCATCCAACGCGTTACCACATCGGTCTGTGGAGCGGTCTGGATGTCTATTTCCCCGCAAGCCGAAAGCAACCCAAGGGGCTTTGGAGGCATCCGGACCGCTGCCACACACGCGTCCGCCACCCCGGTCCCACCCAAAAAACCCTCCCGCATGAAATACCCTCTCCACGTGAAGCGGTTGCCGTGCATTCAGGCCGGTTAGCGCCCTTACGACCGGACATGGCTCCGCGACATTGATGTCGGTCAGAAGAAAGCGACCGAACAAGCAGACAATGTCGCTTCTATGCAGACGCAGCAACCTAGAATCCTACTCCGGCCGCTATGCCCGATTGAAGTCGGCTTCCCGTCCCTTCGGCTGGCCGCAAAGCCTATTTAAGTTGTGCTCTGGAACTGTCCACATCGCATTTCTGAATTCCCCCTGTTTGCCCTAGCGGCCTCTGCGGTCCAAACCCTCTCTGGCTTTGACCATTGACCTGCCATGCCCAAGTCATGGTTCTCCGTCCTGTAGGCGGCATCATCTCCGGATCTCCCTCCGGAGCCGGCACCATTGTTCGTCGAGGCTCTCTTCCTCAATGGTCGGCGGATCCTCCGACAACAAGGATATAATCATTTCGTCCAGCTATGATGAGGACCAGGCGCCACCACAATAGCCGCTCCTCCTCTCAGAGGTTGTGGCCACGAACAACGAGTTCTTGCGGCTGATTGAACTACTGACGGAGCGGTCATTCTCGGATCATGGTCCGGCGCCGCCCTCACCGCTGCCAACGTGCATGAAGGACAAGCCATCATCTTCATCAACTTTCTTCACCCCGTCTATCTGTTCTATGAACTTCTACCTCAAATCCTTTGATGAATATAGCTTATGGTGTTGGTTACTCATTGTAGTTGATGCTTAGAAGTTTTATTGCTGAAAGATTCATGTGTTCAGATTGTTATTCATATATTCATCTCCACTGTTCCCGATCCATATGATGTGTTGTGAGTAGTCCATTTTGTTGCTATTAATCTTTTGAAGTTCAATCTAATTTAATGTTTTGATATTGTGTTGTGGTGTAATTCTCTAGTGGTGATGTGCTAACGTCGACTACATATTATTTCACCTTTAAGGGCCTAAAGGAGTGCATTGTGTGACTAATTTGTTCATGGATGGGTGACTGGAGTGACAAATATTATCGTACCCTAAGTTTATGAACTGTTGCATGAGGGGTGTTGGAACCCTAGAAACTATTGCTATGGTTAGATGCTATCTTAATTATTCTCTTGTATTTGTAGATGCTTCCATATAAAGTATACTAATAAGTATGTTGTTTGTTCAAGTAAGAAAAACACATTATCATAGGTTCCACCACACAACAAACTATCAAAAAAATGAACAGTAACTTGATACGACTCCAACGTATCTACAACTTTTGATGGTTCCATGCTATTATAGTATCAATCTTGGATGCTTTATATGCAATTATATATCATTTTTTGGGACTAACCTATTGACCTAGTGCCAAGTGCCAGTTGCTGTTTTTGCCTCTTTTTGGTTCTCCAAGAAATCAATACCAAACGAAGTCCAAACGCTCCAAAACCAGAAGGCAAACGAGTAGACGACAAGGCAACAAGGTGTGCCCAAGGGGGTAGGCGCGCCTTGATGCCTTGTGGGCTCCTCATGGCTCCGTCTGAGGTAATTCCCGAAGGAAATATGCCCTAGAGGCAATAATAAAGTTGTTATTTTATATTTCCTTATATCATGATAAATGTTTATTATTCATGCTAGAATTATATTAACAAGAAACTTGATACATGTGTGAATACATAGACAAAACACTGTGTCCCTAGTAAGCCTCTACTAGACTAGCTCGTTAATCAAAGATGGTTAAGTTTCCTAACCATAGACATGTGTTGTCATTTGATGAACGGGATCACATCATTAGGAGAATGATGTGATGGACAAGACCCATCTGTTAGCTTAGCATAATGACCGTTAAGTTTTATTGCTATTGCTTTCTTCATGACTTATACATATTCCTTTGACTATGAGATTATGCAACTCCCGGTACCGAAGGAATACCTTGTGTGCTATAAAACATCACAATGTAACTGGGTGATTATAAAGATGCTCTACAGGTATCTCCGAAGGTGTTTGTTGGGTTGGCATAGATCGAGATTAGGATTTATCACTCCGAGTATCGGAGAGGTATCTCTGGGCCCTGTCGGTAATGCACATCATGATAAGCCTTGCAAGCAATGTGACTAATGAGTTGGTTACGAGATGATGCATTACAGAACAAGTAAAGAGACTTGCTGGTAACGAGATTGAACTAGGTATGAAGATACCGACGATGGAATCTCGGGCAAGTAACGTACCGATGACAAAGGGAATTACGTATGTTGTCATTGCGGTACGGCCGATAAAAGATCTTCGTAGAATATGTAGGAACCAATATGAGCATCCAGGTTCCGCTGTTGGTTATTGACCGGACATGTGTCTCGGTCATATCTACATAGTTCTCGAACCCGTAGGGTCCGCACGCTTAACGTTCGATGACGATTTTGCATTATATGAGTTATGTGATTTGGTGACCGAATGTTGTTCGGAGTCCCGGATGAGATCACGGACATGACGAGGAGTCTCGAAATGGTTGATAGGTAAAGATTCATATATAGGACGATAGTATTTGGACACCGGAAGTGTTCCGGGGGTACGGGGTACGTATCGGGTCACCGGAAGGGGTTCCAGGCAACTCCCGACAAACTATATGGGCCTATTGGGCCAAGAGGGGAAACGCAGAAGCTAGCATGGGCTGCTGCGCCCCCCTTGCTGGGCGAATAGGAAGGGGAAATGAAAGGGGGAAGAGAGAAGGAAGGGGAGGCAATTCGGCCTCCCGCTTCCTTCCCTCCTCTTTCCCCCTTCCTTCCCTCTCCGGAAAAGATGGTAGGGGGGCCGAATTGGACAAGGCCCCCAAGTAGGATTCCTCCTACTTGGGGTGCCCCATGGCTGTCCCCTTCCCCCTCCCACCTATATATATGTGGGGAGGGGGCGCCTAGAACACACAACAAACATTGTTAGCCATGTGTGGCGCCCCCCTCCACAGTTTACGCCTCCGGTCATATTCACGTAGTGCTTAGGCGAAACCCTGCGCGGATCACTTCACCATCACCATCACCACGTCATCGTGTTGACGGAACTCTCCCTCGACACTTTGCTGTATCAAGAGTTCGAGGGACGTCATCGAGCTGAACGTGTGCAGAACTCGGAGGTGCTACACGTTCGGTGCTTGATCGGTCGGAACGAGAAGAAGTTAGACTACATCAACCGCGTTGTCAAACGCTTCCGCTTTCGGTCTACGAGGGTAGAGGACACACTCTCCCCCTCTCCTTGATATACATCGCCTAGATAGATCTTGAGTGAGCGTAGGAATTTTTAAAAATTGCATTCTACGTTCCCAACAGTGGCATCCGAGCCAGGTCTATGCGTAGATGATATGCACGAGTAGAACACAAAGAGTTGTGGGCGATCTTCGTAGAATATGTAGGAACCAATATGAGCATCCAGGTTCCGCTATTGGTTATTGACCGGAGACGAGTCTCGGTCATGTCTACATAGTTCTCGAACCCGTAGGGTCCGCATGCTTAACGTTCGGTGACGATCGGTATTATGAGTTTATGTGTTTTGATGTACCGAAGGTAGTTCGGAGTCTCGGATGTGATCTGGACATGACGAGGAGTCTCGAAATGGTCGAGACATAAAGATTGATATATTGGATGGCTATGTTTGGACACCGGATGGGTTCCAGGAGGTTTCGGATAAAACCGGAGTGCCGGAGGGTTAGCGGAACCCCCGCGAAGTTATTGGGCCCTTAGTGGGCTTTAGGGGAGAGAGAGTAGCAGCAGCCAAGAGGTGGCACGCCCACCCAAGGGAGTCCGAATTGGACTAGGGGAAGGGGGCGCGGCCCCTCTTTCCCTCTCCCTCCCCCTCTCCTTCCTTTCCCCTCCTAGTAGGACTAGGAAAGGAGGAATCCTACTCCTACTAGGAGGTGGATTCATCCCCCCTTGGCGCGCCCTCTAGTGCCGGCCGGCCTCCTCCTCCCCTCCTTTATATATGGGGGAGGGGGAACCCCATAGACACACAAGTTGATTTTTTAGCCGTGTGCGGTGCTCCCCTCCACAGATTTCCACCTCGGTCATATCGTTGTAGTGCTTAGGCGAAGCCCTGTGTTGGTAACTTCATCATCACCGTCATCACGCCGTCGTGCTGACGAAGCTCTCCCTCGACACTCAGCTGGATCTAGAGTTCGTGGGACGTCACCGAGCTGAACGTGTGCAGATCGCGGAGGTGCCGTACTTTCGGTACTAGGATCGGTCGGATCGTGAAGACGTACGACTACATCAACCGCGTTGTCATAACGCTTCCGCTTTCGGTCTACGAGGGTACGTGGACAACACTCTCCCCTCTCGTTGCTATGCATCACCTAGATGGATCTTGCGTGTGCGTAGGAAAGTTTTTGAAATTACTGCGTTCCCCAACAGTGGCATCCGAGCCAGGTCTATGCGTAGATGTTATACGCACGAGTAGAACACAAAGAGTTGTGGGCAATAATAGTCATACTGCTTACCAGCATCATACTTTTATTCGGCGGTATTGTTGGATGAAGCGGCCCGGACCGACATTACGCGTACGCTTACGCGAGACTGGTTCTACCGACGTGCTTTGCACACAGGTGGCTAGCGGGTGTCAGTTTCTCCAACTTTAGTTGAATCGAGTGTGACTACGGCCGGTCCTTGTTGAAGGTTAAAACAGCACACTTGACGAAAAATCGTTGTGGTTTTGATGCGTAGGTAAGAACGGTTCTTGCTCAGCCCGTAGCAGCCACGTAAAACCTGCAACAACAAAGTAGAGGACCTCTAACTTGTTTTTGCAGGGCATGTTGTGATGTGATATGGTTAAGACATGATGCTAAATTTTATTGTATGAGATGATCATGTTTTGTAACAGAGTTATCGGCAACTGGCAGGAGCCATATGGTTGTCACTTTATTGTATGCAATGCAATCACCGTGTAATTATTTTTACTTTATCACTAAGAGGTAGCGATAGTCGTAGAAGCAATAGTTGGCGAGACGACAACGATGCTACGATGGAGATCAAGGTGTCGCGCCGGTGACGATGGTGATCATGACGGTGCTTTGGAGATGGAGATCAAAGGCACAAGATGATGATGGCCATATCATATCACTTATATTGATTGCATGTGATGTTTATCCTTTATGCATCTTATTTTGCTTAGTTCGACGGTAGCATTATAAGATGATCTCTCACTAAATTTCAAGGTACAAGTGTTCTCCCTGAGTATGCACCGTTGTGAAAGTTCATCGTGCCGAGACACCACGTGATGATCGGGTGTGATAAGCTCTACGTTCACATACAACGGGTGCAAGCCAGTTTTTCACACGCAGAATACTCGGGTTAAACTTGATGAGCCTAGCATATGCAGATATGGCCTCGGAACACTGAGACCGAAAGGTCGAGCGTGAATCATATAGTAGATATGATCAACATAGTGATGTTCACCATTGAAAACTACTCCATCTCACGTGATGATCAGACATGGTTTAGTTGATTTGGATCACGTGATCACTTAGATGATTAGAGGGATGTCTATCTAAGTGGGAGTTATTAAGTAATATGATTAATTGAACTTTAATTTATTATGAACTTAGTACCTGATAGTATTTTGCATGTCTATATTATTGTATATCAATTTATTGTATATCAATGGCCCGTGCTACTGTTCCTTTGAATTTTAATGCGCTCCTAGAGAAAGCTAAGTTGAAAGATGATGGTAGCAATTACGTGGACTGGGTCCGTAACTTGAGGATTATCCTCATTGCTGCACAGAAGAATTACGTCCTGGAAGCACCGCTAGGTGCCAGGCCTGCTGCAGATGCTGCTGATGACGTTAAGAACGTCTGGCAAAGCAAAGCTGATGACTACTCGATAGTTCAGTGTGCCATGCTTTACGGCTTAGAACCGGGACTTCAACGTCGTTTTGAACGTCATGGAGCATATGAGATGTTCCAGGAGTTGAAGTTAATATTTCAAGCAAATGCCCGGATTGAGAGATATGAAGTCTCCAATAAGTTCTACAACTGTAAAATGGAGGAGAATTGTTCTGTCAGTGAACATATACTCAGAATGTCTGGGTACCACAACCACTTGACTTAGCTGGGAGTTAATCTTCCCGATGATAGTGTCATTAACAGAGTTCTTCAATCACTGCCACCAAGCTACAAGAGCTTCATGATGAACTATAATATGCAAGGGATGGATAAGACAATTCCTGAGCTCTTCGCAATGCTAAAGGCTGCGGAGGTAGAAATCAAGAAGGAGCATCAAGTGTTGATGGTCAACAAGACCACCAGTTTCAAGAAAAAGGGTAAAGGGAAGAAGGGGAACTTCAAGAAGAACAGCAAGCAAGTTGCTGCTCAAGTGAAGAAGCCCAAGTATGGAACTAAGCCTGAGACTGAGTGCTTCACTGCAAAGGGACTGGTCACTGGAAGCGGAACTGCCCCAAGTATTTGGCGGATAAGAAGGATGGCAAGGTGAACATAGGTATATGTGATATACATGTTATTGATGTGTACCTTACTAATGCTCGCAGTAGTGCCTGGGTATTTTATACTGGTTTTGTTGCTAATATTTGCAACTCGAAACAGGGACTACGGGTTAAGCGAAGATTAGTTAAGGACGAGGTGATGATGCGTGTGGGAAATGGTTCCAAAGTCGATGTGATCGCGGTCGGCACGCTACCTCTACATCTGCCTTCGGGATTAGTTTTAGACCTGAATAATTGTTATTTGGTGCCAGCGTTAAGCATGAACATTATATCTGGATCTTGTTTGATGCGAGACGGTTATTCATTTAAATCTGAGAATAATGGTTGTTCTATTTATATGAGTAATATCTTTTATGGTCATGCACCCTTGAAGAGTGGTATATTTTTGTTGAATCTCGATAGTAGTGACACACATATTCATAATATTGAAGCCAAAAGATGCAGAGTTGATAATGATAGTGCAACTTATCTGTGGCACTGCCGTTTGGGTCATATTGATGTAAAGCGCATGAAGAAACTCCATTTTGATGGACTTTTGGAATCACTTGATTATGAATCACTTGGTACTTGCGAACCACGCCTCATGGGCAAGATGACTAAAACTCTGTTCTCCGGAACAATGGAGCGAGCAACAGATTTATTGGAAATCGTACATACCGATGTATGTGGTCCAATGAACATTGAGGCTCGCGGCGGGTATCATTATTTTCTGACCTTCACAGATGATTTGAGCAGATATGGGTATATCTACTTGATGAAACATAAGTCTGGAACATTTGAAAAGTTCAAAGAATTTCAGAGTGAAGTGGAAAATCATCATAACAAGAAAATAAAGTTTCTGCAATCTGATCGTGGAGGAGAATATTTGAGTTATGAGTTCGGTCTTCATTTGAAATAATGCGGAATAGTTTCGCAACTCACGCCACCCGGAATACCATAGCGTAATGGTGTGTCCGAACGTCGTAATCATACTTTACTAGATATGATATGATCTATGATGTCTCTTACTGATTTACCGCTATCATTTTGGGGTTATGCTTTAGAGACAGCTGCATTCACGTTAAATAGGGCACCATCTAAATCCGTTGAGACGACACCTTATGAACTGTGGTTTGGCAAGAAACCCAAGTTGTCGTTTCTTAAAGTTTGGGGCTGCGATGCTTATGTGAAAAAGCTTCAACCTGATAAGCTCGAACCTAAATCGGAGAAATGTGTCTTCGTAGGATACCCAAAGGAGTCTGTTGGGTACACCTTCTATCATAGATCCGAAGGCAAGACATTCGTTGCTAAGAATGGATCCTTTCTGGAGAAGGAGTTTCTCTCGAAAGAAGTGAGTGGGAGGAAAGTAGAACTTGATGAGGTAACTATACCTGCTCCCTTATTGGAAAGTAGTTCATCACAGAAATTAGTTCCTGTGACTACTACACCAATCAGTAAGGAAGCTGATGATGATGATCATATAACTTCAGATCAAGTTACTATCGAACCTCGTAGGTCAACCCGAGTAAGATCCGCACTAGAGTGGTACGGTAATCTAGTTCTGGAGGTCATGTTACTTGACCATGACGAACCTACGAACTATGAGGAGGCGATGATGAGCCCAGATTCCGCGAAATGGCTTGAGGCCATGAAATCTGAAATGGGATCCATGTATGAACAAATGTGGACTTTGGTTGACTTGCCCGATGATCCGCAAGCCATCGAGAATAAATGGATCTTCAAGAAGAAGACCGACGCTGACGGTAATGTTATTGTCTACAAAGCTCGACTTGTTGCGACAGGTTTTTGACAAGTTCAAGGAGTTGACTACGATGAGACATTCTCACCTGTAGCGATGCTTAAGTCCGTCTGAATCATGTTAGCAATTGCTGCATTTTATGATTATGGACTTTGGCAAATGGATGTAAAGACTGCATTCCTGAATGGATTTCTGGAAGAAGAGTTGTATATGATGCAACCCGAAGGTTTTATCAATCCAAAGGATGCTAACAAAGTGTGCAAGCTCCAGCGATCCATTTATGGACTGGTGCAAGCATCTCGAAGTTGGAATAAACGTTTTGATAGTGTGATCAAAGCATATGGTTTTATACAGACTTTTGGAGAAGCCTGTATTTACAAGAAAGTGAGTGGAAGCTCTGTAGCATTTCTAATATTATATGTGGATGACATATTGTTGATTGGAAATGATATAGAATTTCTGGATAGCATAAAAGGATACTTGAATAAGAGTTTTTCAATGAAAGACCTCGGTGAAGCTGCTTATATATTGGGCATCAAGATCTATAGAGATAGATCAAGACGCTTAATTGGACTTTCACAAAGCACATACCTTGAGAAAGTTTTGAAGATGTTCAAAATGGATCAAGCAAAGAAAGGATTCTTGCCTGTGTTACAAGGTGTGAAGTTGAGTCAGACTCAATGCCCGACCACTGCAGAAGATAGAGAGAAAATGGAAGTCATTCCCTATGCTTCAACCATAGGTTCTATCATGTATGCAATGTTGTGTACCAGACCTGATGTGTGCCTTGCTATTAATTTAGCAGGGAGGTACCAAAGTAATCCAGGAGTGGAGCACTGGACAGCGGTCAAGAACATCCTGAAATACCTGAAAAGGACTAAGGATATGTTTCTCGTTTATGGAGGTGACAAAGAGCTCGTCGTAAATGGTTACGTTGATGCAAGCTTTGACACTGATCCGGATGACTCTAAGTCACAAATCGGATACGTATTTATATTGAATGGTGGAGCTGTAAGTTGGTGCAGTTCTAAGCAAAGCGTCGTGGAGGGATCTACGTGTGAAGCGGAGTACATACCTGCTTCGGAAGCAACAAATGAAGGAGTCTGGATGAAGGAGTTCATATCCGATCTAGGTGTCATACCTAGTGCATTGGGTCCAATGGAAATCTTTTGTGATAATACTGGTGCAATTGCCTTGGCAAAGGAATCCAGATTTCACAAGAGAACCAAGCACATCAAGAGACGCTTCAATTCCATCCACGATCAAGTCAAGGAGGGAGACATAGAGATTTGCAAGATACATATGGACCTGAATGTTGCAGACCCGTTGACTAAGCCTCTCTCACGAGCAAAACATGATCAGCACCAAGACTCCATGGGTGTTAGAATCATTACAGTGTAATCTAGATTATTGACTCTAGTGCAAGTGGGAGACTGGAGGAAATATGCCCTAGAGGCAATAATAAAGTTGTTATTTATATTTCCTTATATCATGATAAATGTTTATTATTCATGCTAGAATTGTATTAACCGGAAACTTAGTACATATGTGAATACATAGGCAAACAGAGTGTCACTAGTATGCCTCTACTTGACTAGCTCGTTGAATCAAAGATGGTTAAGTTTCCTAGCCATAGACATGAGTTGTCATTTGATTAACGGGATCACATCATTAGAGAATGATGTGATTGACTTGACAAATCCGTTAGCTTTGCACGATGATCGTTTAGTTTGTTGCTATTGCTTTCTCATGACTTATACATGTTCCTATGACTATGAGATTATGCAACTCCCGAATACCGGAGGAACACTTAGTGTGCTATCAAATGTCACAACGTAACTGGGAGATTATAAAGATGCTCTACAGGTGTCTCTGATGGTATTTGTTGAGTTGGCATAGCTCAAGATTAGGATTTTTCACTCCGAGTATCGGAGAGGCATCTTTGGGCCCTCTCGGTAATGCACATCACTATAAGCCTTGCAAGCAATGTGTCTAATGAGTTAGTTGTGGGATGATGCATTACGGAACGAGTAAAGAGACTTGCCGGTAACGAGATTGAACTAGGTATTGAGATACCGACGATCGAATCTCGGGCAAGTAACATACCGATGACAAAGGGAACAACGTATGTTGTTATGCGGTTTAACCGATAAAGATCTTCGTAGAATATGTAGGAACCAATATGAGCATCCAGGTTCTGCTATTGGTTATTGACCGGAGACGAGTCTCGGTCATGTCTACATAGTTCTCGAACCCGTAGGGTCCGCACGCTTAACATTCGGTGACGATCAGTATTATGAGTTTATGCGTTTTGATGTACCGAAGGTAGTTCGGAGTCCCGGATGTGATCACGGACATGACGAGGAGTCTCGAAATGGTCGAGACATAAAGATTGATATATTGGACGGCTATGTTCTAACACCGGAAGGGTTCCGGGAGGTTTCAGATAAAACCGGAGTGCCGGAGGGTTACGGGAACCCCCCCCCCCCCCCGTGAAGTTATTGGGCCCTTAGTGGGCTTTAGGGGAGAGAGAGAGCAGCAGCCAGGAGGTGGCACGCCCCCCCCAAGGGAGTCCGAATTGGACTAGGGGAAGGGGCGCGACCCCTCTTTCCCTCTCCCTCCCCCTCTCCTTCCTTCCCCCTCCTAGTAGGACTAGGAAAGGAGGAATCCTACTCCTACTAGGAGGAGGATTCCTCCCCCCTTGGCGCGCCCTCTAGGGCCGGCCGGCCTCCTCCTCACCTCCTTTATATACGGGGGAGGGGGCACCCCATAGACACACAAGTTGATTGTTTAGCCGTGTGCAGTGCCCCCTCCACAAATTTCCACCTCGGTCATATCGTTGTAGTGCTTAGGCGAAGCCCTGCGTCAGTAACTTCATCATCACTGTCATAACGTTGTCGTGCTGACAAAGCTCTCCCTCGACACTCAGCTGGATCTAGAGTTCATGGGACGTCACCGAGCTGAACGTGTGCAGATCGCGGAGGTGCCATACTTTCGGTACTAGGATCGGTCGGATTGTGAAGACGTACGACTACATCAACCGCGTTGTCATAACGCTTCTGCTTTCGGTTTACGAGGGTACATGGACAACACTCTCCCCTCTCGTTGCTATGCATCACCTAGATGGATCTTGCGTGTGCGTAGGATTTTTTTTTGAAATTACTGCGTTCCCCAACAGACATGATGTGATATACGTTGTTGTATGAGATGATCATGTTTTGTAAAAGTTACCAGCAACTGGCACGAGCCTTATGGTTGTCTCTTTATTGTATAAAATGCAATCGCCATGTAATTGCTTTACTTTATCACTATGCGTTAGCGATAGTTGTAGAAGCAATAGTTGGCGAGACAACAACGACGCTACGATGGAGATCAAGGTGTCAAGCCGGTGATGATGAGATCATGGCGGTGCTTTGGAGATGGAGATCAAAGGCACAAGATGATGATGGCATATCATGTCACATATTTTGATTGCATGTGATGTTTATCTTTTATGCATCTTATTTTGCTGAGTACGGCGGTAGCATTATAAGATGATCCCTTACTAAAATTTCATGGTATAAGTGTTCTCCCTGAGTATGCACCGTTGCGACAGTTCGTCGTGCTGAGACACCACGTGATGATCGGGTGTGATAGGCTTTACGTTCACATACAACGGGTGCAAGACAGTTTTGCACATGTGGAATACTCGGGTTAAACTTGATGAGCCTAGCATGTACAGACATGGCCTCGGAACACTGGAGACCAAAAGGTCGAACGTGAATCATATAGTAGATATGATCAACATAGGGATGTTCACCATTGAAGACTACTCCATCTCACGTGATGATCGGACATGGTTTAGTTGATATGGATCACATGATCATTTAGATGACTTGAGGGATGTCTATCTAAGTGGGAGTTCTTAAGTAATACGATTAATTGAACTTTAATTTATCATGAACTTAGTCCTGATAGTATTTTCAAATTATGTTGTAGATCAATAGCTCGCGCTGTAGCTCCCCGATGTTTTTGATATGTTCCTAGAGAAAAACTAAGTTGAAAGATGATAGTAGCAATGATGCGGACTGGGTCCGTGATCTGAGGATTATCCTCATTGCTGCACAAAAGAATTATGTCCTTGATGCACCGCTAGGTGACAGACCTGTTGCAAGAGCAGATGCAGACGTTATGAACGTTTGGCAAGCTCGATATGATGACTACTTAATAGTTTAGTGCGCCATGCTTTACGGATTAGAACCGGGACTTCAAAAATGTTTTGAACGCCATGGAGCATATGAAATGTTCCAAGATATGAAATTGGTATTTCAGACTGATGCCCGTGTCGAGAGGTATGAGACCTCTGACAAGTACTTTGCCTACAAGATGGAGGAGATTAGCTCAGCTAGTGAGCATGTGCTCAGAATGTCTGGGTACTACAATCGCTTGAATCAAGTGGGAGTTAACCTTCCAGATAAGATAGTGATTGACAGAGTTCTCTAGTCACCATCACCAAGTTACTAGAACTTCATGGTGAACTATAATATGCAAGGGATGAGGAAAATGATTCCCAAACTCTTCGCGATGTGAGCGAAGGTAGAAATCAAGAAATAGCATCAAGTGTTGATGGTTAACAAGACCACTAGTTTCAATAAAAGGGCAAGGGAAAGAAAGGGAAACTTCAAAAAGAATGGCAAGAAAGTTGCCACTCCCATGAAGAAGCCCGAAGCTAGACCCAAGCCTGAAACTGAGTGCTTCTACTGCAAAGGAAATGGTCACTAGAAGTGGAACTGCCCTAGATACTTGGCGGATAAGAAGGATAGCAAAGTGAACAAAGGTATATTCGATATGCATGCTATTGATGTGTACTTTACTAGTGTTTATAGTAACCCTTCGATATTTGATACCGGTTCAGTTGCTAAGATTAGTAACTCGAAACAGGAGTTGCAGAATGAACATAGACTAGTTAAGGGTGAGGTGACGATGTGTGTTGGAAGTGATTCCAAGGTTGATAACATCACCATCGCACACTCCATCTACCTTCGGGATTAGTGTTGAACCTAAATGGGTGTTATTTTGTGTTTGCGTTGAGCATGAATATGATTGGATCATGTTCATTGCAATACGTTTATTCATTTAAGTCAGAGAAATTGTTGTTCTGTTTACATGAATAAAACCTTGTATGGTCATACACCCAATGTGAATGGTTTATTGAATCTCGATCGTAGAGATACACATATTTATAATATTGATGCCAAAAGATGCAAAGTTAATAATGATAGTGCAACATACTTGTGGCACTGCCATTTAGGTCATATTGGTGTAAAGCGCATGAAGAAACTCCATGTAGATGGGCTTTTGGAATCACTTGATTATGAATCATTTGATACTTGTGAACCATGCCTCATGGGCAAGATGACTAAAACTCCTTTCTCCGGAACAATGGAGCGAGCTAATGACTTATTGGAAATAATACATACCGATGTATGCGGTCTAATGAGTGTTGAGGCTCGCGGCGGGTATCGTTATTTTCTGACCTTCGCAGATGATTTGAGCAGATATGGGTATATCTACTTAATGAAACAAAAGTCTGAAACATTTGAAAAGTTCAAAGAATTTAATTGTGAAGTGGAGGATCATCGTAACAAGAAAATAAAGTTACTACGATCTGATCGCGGAGGCGAATATTTGAGTTACGAGTTTGGCCGTCATTTAAAACAATGTGGAATAGTTTCATAGCTCACGCCACCTGGAACACCACAACGTAATGGTGTGTCCGAATGTTGTAACCATACTTTATTTGATATGGTGCGATCTATGATGTCTCTTACCAATTTACCACTATCATTGTAGGGCTATGCATTAGAGACAGCTGCATTCATGTTAAATAAGGCACCGTCTAAATCCGTTAAGACGACACCGTATGAACTGTGGTTTGGCAAGAAACCTAAGATGTCGTTTCTTCAAGTTTGGGGTTGCGATGCTTA
Organism: Triticum aestivum; assembly: GCF_018294505.1. Classification (NCBI taxonomy): domain Eukaryota; kingdom Viridiplantae; phylum Streptophyta; class Magnoliopsida; order Poales; family Poaceae; genus Triticum; species Triticum aestivum. Next base: position 317,759,238 of record NC_057799.1, read on the forward strand.
TGTGAAAAAGCGTCAGCCTGATAAGATCGAACCCAAATCGGAGAAGTGTGTCTTCATAGGATACCCAAAATAAACTGTTGGGTACACCTTGTATCACAGATCTGAAGGCAAGATCTTTGTTGCTAAGAATGGATCCTTTCTAGAGAAGGAGTTTCTCTCGAAAGAAGTGAGTTGGTGGAAAGTAGAACTTGATGAGGTCATTGTACCTTCTCTCAAATTGGAAAGTAGCTCATCACACAAAACTATTCCCGTGATGCCTACACCAACTAGAGAGGAAGCCAATGATAATGATCATGAAACTTCAGATCAAGTTACTACCAAACCTCGTAGGTCAACCAGAGCATGTTCCACACCAGAGTGGTACGGTAATCATGTTCTGGAAGTCATGTTACTAGACCATGATGAACCTACGAACTATGAGGAAGCGATGATGAGCCCAGATTCCGATAAATGGCTTGAGGCCATGAAATCTGAGATAGGATCCATGTATGAGAACAAAGTGTGGACTTTGGTGGACTTGCCCGATGATCGACAAGCCATTAAGAATAAATGGATCTTCAAGAGGAAGACGGACGCTTATGGTAGTGTTACTATCTACAAAGCTTGAATTGTCGCAAAAAGTTTTCGACAAGTTCAAGGTGTTGACTACGATGAGATTTTCTCACTCGTATCGATGCTTAAGTCTGTCCGAATCATGTTAGCAATTGTCGCATTTTATGAAATCTGGCAAATGGATATCAAAATTGCATTCTTTAATGGATTTATTAAAGAAGAGTTGTATATGATGCAACCAGAAGGTTTTTTCAATCCTAAAGGTGCTAACAAAGTGTGCAAGCTTCAGCGATCCATCTATGGACTGGTGCAAGCATCTCGGAGTTGGAATATACGCTTTGATGATTTGATCAAAGCATATAGTTTTATACAGACTTGTGGTGAAGCCTGTATTTACAAGAAAGTGAGTGGGAGCACTACAGCCTTTCTGATAAGTATATGTGAATGCCATATTGTTGATCGGAAATGATGTAGAATTTTATGGAAAGCATAAAGGAGTGTTTGAAAGGAGTTTTTCATAGAAAGACCTCGGTGAAGCTGCTTACATATTGGGCATCAAGATCTATGGAGATAGATCAAGACGCTTGGTAAGACTTTCGATGAGTACATACCTTGATAAGATTTTGAAGGAGTTCAAAATGGATCAGTCAAAGAAAGAGTTCTTGCCTGAGTTGTAAGGTATGAAGTTGAGTAAGACTCAATACCCGACCACGACAGAAGATAGAGAGAGAATGAAAGTCATTCCCTATGCCTCAGCCATAGGTTCTATGAAGTATGACATGTTGTATACCAGACCTATTGTGTACCTTACCATGAGTTTGGCAAGGGGGTAAAATAGTGATCCAGGAGTAGATCACTGGACAGCGGTCAAAATTATCCTTAGGTACCTAAAAAGGACTAAGGAAATGTTTTTCGGTTATGGAGGTGACAAAGAGTTCGTCGTAAAGGGTTACGTCGATGCAAGCTTTGACACTGATCCAGATGACTATGAGTCTCAATTGGGATACATATTGAAAGTGGGAGCAATTAGCTAGAGTAGCTCCATGCAGAGCATTGTAGACATAGAAATTTGCAAAATACATACGGATCTGAATGTGGCACACCCGTTGACTAAACTTCTCTCACAAGCAAAATATGATCACACCTTAGTACTCTTTGGGTGTTAATCACATAGCTATGTAAACTAGATTATTGACTCTAGTAAACCCTTTGGGTGTTAGTCACATGGCGATGTGAACTATCGGTATTAAATCACATGACGATGTGAACTAGATTATTGACTCTAGTGCAAGTGGGAGACTGAAGGAAATATGCCCTAGAGGCAATAATAAAGTTGTTATTTTATATTTCCTTATATCATGATAAATGTTTATTATTCATGCTAGAATTGTATTAACCGGAAACTTGATACATGTGTGAATACATAGACAAAACATCGTGTCCCTAGTAAGCCTCTACTAGACTAGCTCGTTAATCAAAGATGGTTAAGTTTCCTAACCATAGACATGTGTTGTCATTTGATGAACGAGATCACATCATTAGGAGAATGATCTAATGGACAAGACCCATCCGTTAGCTTAGCATAATTATTGTTAAGTTTTATTGCTATTGCTTTCTTCATGACTTATACATATTCCTTTGACTATGAGATTATGCAACTCCCGGATACCGGAGGAATACCTTGTGTGCTATCAAACGTCACAACATAACTGGGTGATTATAAAGATGCTCTACAGGTATCTCCGAAAGTGTTTGTTGGGTTGGCATAGATCGAGATTAAGATTTGTCACTCCGAGTATCGGAGAGGTATCTCTGGCCCTCTCGGTAATGCACATCGTGATAAGCCTTGCAAGCAATGTGACTAATGAGTTAGTTACGGATGATGCATTACGGAACGAGTAAAGAGACTTGCCGGTAATGATATTGAACTAGGTATGAAGATACCGATGATCGAATCTCGGGCAAGTAACATACCAATGACAAAGGGAATTACGTATGTTGTCATTGCGGTACGACCGATAAAAGATCTTCATAAAATATGTAGGGACCAATATGAGCATCCAGGTTCCACTGTTGGTTATTGATCGGAGAGGTGTCTTGGTCATGTCTACATAGTTCTCGAACCCGTAGGGTCCGCATGCTTAACGTTCGGTTACGATTTGTATTATATAAGTTATGTGATTTGGTGACCGAATGTTGTTCGGAGTCCCGGATGAGATCACGTACATGACTAGGAGTCTCGAAATGGTCGAAAGGTAAAGATTAATATATAAACCAATAGTATTTGGACACCAGAAGTGTTCCGGGGGTACCGGGTATGTATCGGGTCACCGGAAGGGGTTCCGGGCTACCCCAGCAAATTATATGGGCCTATTGGGCCAAGAGGGGAAACGCAGCAGCTAGCATGGCTGCTGCGCCCCCTTGCTGGCCAATAGGAAGGGGAAAGGAAAGGGGTAGGAGAGAAGGAAGGGGAGGCAATTCGGCCCCCCTTCCTTCCCTCCTCTTTCCCCCTTCCTTCCCTCTCCGTAAAAGATGGTAAGGGTGTGGGGGGGGGCGAATTGGACAAGGCCCCCAAGTAGGATTCCTCCTACTTGGGGCGCCCCATGGCTGTCCCCCTCCCCCTCCCACCTATATATATGTGGGGAGGGGGCACCTAGAACACACAACAAACATTGTTAGCCGTGTGCGGCGCCCCCCTCCATAGTTTACGCCTCCGGTCATATTCATGTATTGCTTAGGCGAAGCCCTGCGTGGATCACTTCACCATCACCGTCACCACGTCGTCGTGCTGACGGAACTCTCCCTCGACACTTTGTTGGATCAAGAGTTCGAGGGACGTCATCGAGCTGAACGTGTGCAGAACTCGGAGGTGCCGTACGTTCGGTGTTGATCGGTCGGAACGAGAAGAAGTTTGCCTACATCAACCGCGTTGTCAAACGCTTCCGCTTTCGGTCTACGAGGGTACGTGGACACACTCTCCCCCACTCGTTTCTCTGCGTCTCCTAGATAGATCTTGCGTGAGCGTAGGATTTTTTTTAAATTGCATGCTACGTTCCCAACAATTCCACCCTCTATGAATTCTCCAAAAGCGGGAAACCAACAGAGAGCCACCCAAATACTTTTCCGCCGCTGGAAGTTTCTGTTCTTCCGTAATCACATCTATAGGCCTTTTCCGGGACCCTATCGGAGGGGGAATCGATCATGGAGGGCTTCTACATCAGCCTTGCCACCCTTTCGATTATGTGTGAGTAGTTTACCACAGACCTACGGGTCCATAGCTAGTAGTTAGATGGCTTCTTCCCTCTCTTTGATCTTCAATACAATGTTCTGCTTGATGTTCTTGGATTTCTATTCGATGTAATCTTATTTTGCTGTGTGTTTGTTGGGATCCGCTGAATTGTGGGTTTATGATCAGATTATTCATGAATGTTATTTGAGTCTTCTTTGAATTCTTTTATGCATGATTGTTATAGCTTTGTATTTCTCTCCGATCTATCCGTTTGTTTTGGCCAACTAGATTGATTTATCTTGCAATGGGAGAGGTGTTTTGTAACAGGTTCAATCTTGTGGTGCTCTATATCCGAATGATAGAAGGGGATAAGAGACATATTTGTATCGTTGCCATTAAGGGGGAAAACTACGGGGTTTATTCATATTCGCTAGATTTACCTTGTCTACATCTTGTCATCTTGCTTAAGGTGTTACTCCATTTTTCATTAACTTAATATTCTAGATGCATGCTGGATAGCGGTTGATGGGTGGAGTAATAGTAGTAGATGCAGGCAGGAGTCTGTATACTTGTCTCGGGCATGATGCCTATATACATGATCATTGCCTTGAATATCGTCATAACTATGCGCTTTTTATATCAATTGTCCAACAGTAATTTGTTTACCCACCGTATGCTTTTTGTTCGAGAGAGAAACCTCTAGTGAAAACTATGGACCCCGGGTCTAATTTTATCATATATAAAATCCAAAAATACCTTGCTGCAATTTATTTGATGTTATTTTATTTTGTGTTTTTATCTATCTATCAGTACTAGATTTGATCCTTGTAAATAACCGCCAGGGGATTGACAACCCCCTTGACCGCGTTGGGTGCGAGTATTTGCTCTTTTATGTGTAGGTGTTGTTAATGAGGTTTCGTTGGTTCTCCTACTGGATTGATAACCTTGGTTCTTAACTGAGGGAAATACTTATCTTTACTGTACTGCAACATCCTATCCTCTTCGAGGAAATCCCAACGCAGCTACAAGTAGCATAACTCAATGAGCTCTTGATTATCACGTACTTCTCAAAGCGATGATGTTATTCAATGATTATATCCATGTCGGAGCTTTGATATATATGTTGTCATCAATTAGGAAAAAGGGGACATTGAAAGTACAACTAATCCCCGGTTGGTTTTGGTAATTGACAACAACATATAAACTAATGCCTATTCAAAGATTATTTCAGGAAAGTTCAATGCAGGTATGGCAAGGAGATATGAATGGGACCCCTCAAAATGCAAAGAACATGGATTGGTAAAACCGTAAAAAGCTCCAAGACTCTAAATTTTTGGTTGAGTGATCCAAGATCACATTGAGTCCATAGGAAAGCCAATACTATTAAAAGGGATGAGGTTTTGATCATGAGTCATTTGCTCAAGTGCTTAGAGATGTTGCTCCAAAATCTTCAATCACACCCTCACATTCCAATATGTCCAAAACCCTAAAGACCATCTCGGTCCCACTGATACACATACACCCTGACCCAGCGAGATACACCAGATAGTGCCACTTCCTAAACCCTAGAAACTCAGTCCCACCGAGATGACATTTGGTCCCACCGAAGTGCATGTGCCAACCTTCTTTAACCCATTGTTTTCATCTCGTAATTGCCGAGTGAAACCTATCGGAATTACAGAAGTGAGGAAAGTTCTTAGGTCATCATCACTCGGTCCCACCGAGTGGATTCATACGGTCACACTAAAATGCCTAAAGTTTAAACCTTTTGGACTAATCGGTCTCACCGAGTATTTCACCCGGTCCCAACGAGTTGCGCATAAAGTTGTATAACGATTAGATTTTTGGTGAAGGATGTATATACCCCACCCACACCACCTACTCTCAGAGAGCAACCAGGATGAAACTACCACTTCCCATATCCATCTTCTGAGAGAGAACCACCTACACTTGTGTTGAGATCAAGGGATTCCACCCCAACCATTTTATCCTTGATTCTAGCCCCCTCAAGTGGCTTTCCACTCCAATCCTTCTCCTACTACCATGCCAAATCTGTGAGAGAGTGATTGAGTGTTCAGAAGACTATCTTTCGAAGCAAAAGAGCAAGGAGTCCATCAACAAAACATCTTATTACCTTTTCGAGAGTGGTGTCTCCTAGATTGGTTAGGTGTCACTTGGGAGCCTCCAAAGCTTGTGGAGTTGAACCAAGGAGTTTGTATGGGCAAGGAGATTGCCTACTTCGTGAAGAACTACCCCGAGTGAGGCTAGCCCTTCGTGGACGTAAGCCATGATGGAATAGACAAGGTTGCTTCTTCGTGGACCCTTGGTAGGTGGAGTCCTCCATGGACTCACGCAGCCGTTACCCTCCATGGGTTGAAGTCTCCATCAACATGGGTGGATTTGGGCCCCAGGCAGCCCAGGCCATTGCCTGGGGCGTGGGGAATTTTCTCGGCCTATATTTTTGAAAAATAATAATTGGCCTGGGGCGCAGCCCACTTCCCAGCGCAGGCAGCCCGGGCCAACTGGCCCAGCCGCCCTGGGCGACTGCCCCGCAGCGCAGAAATGCGCAAGTGCAACCCCAGACACAGCTCGCACCGCCTCTGGTCCTTCCTCGCATGACTGCTTCCTGATGTCTACTATGCAACCTTCTTCTTGTAGACGTTGTTGGGCCTCCAAGTGCAGAGTTTTGTAGGACAGTAGCAAATTTCCCTCAAGTGGATGACCTAATGTTTATTAGTCCGTGGGAGGCATAGGATGAAGATGGTCTCTCTCAAACAACCCTGCACCCAAATAACAAAGAGTCTCCTGTGTCCCCAACACACCCAATACAATGGTACATTGTATCGGTGCACTAGTTCGGCGAAGAGATGGTGATACAAGTGTAATATGGATGGTAGAAATATATTTTTATAATCTGAATAAATAAAAACAGCAAGGTAGCAAGTAGTAAAAGTGAGCGAAAACGGTATTGCAATGCTGGGAAACAAGGTCTAGGGTTCATACTTTCACTAGTGCAAGTTCTCTCAACAATAATAACATAATTAGATCATATGGCAATCCCTCAACGTGCGGCAAAAGTCACTCCAAAGTTCCTATCGCGGAGAACATAAGATGAAATTGCTTGTAGGGTACGAAACCACCTCAAAGTTATTCTTTCCCATCAATCCATTGAGCTATTCCTATAAGTGTCACAAACAACCCTAGAGTTCGTAGTAAAATAACACCATATGACACACATCAATGAACCCTAATGTCACCTAGATACTCCAATGTCACCACAAGTATCCATGGGTCAATTATACGGTATGAATCAAACAACTTCAGATTCATAATATTCAATCCAACACCAAGAACCTCAAAGAGTGCCCCAAGATTTCTACCGGAGAATCAAGGATGAAAACATGCATCAACCCCTATGCATAGATTACCCCAATGTCACCTCGGGAATCCGTGAGTTGAGTGCCAAAACATACATCAAGTGAATCAATAGAACACCTCACTGTCACCATGGGTATCCCACGCAAGACATACATCAAGTGTTCTCAAATCCATAATAGTATTCAATCCGATAATAGTGAAACCTCAAAGGTAAACTCAATTCATCACAAGAAGGTAGAGGCAGAGAAACACCATATGATTCAACTATAGTAACAAAGCTCGCGGCACATCAAGATCGTGCCAAATCAAGAACACGAGAGAGAGAGAGAGAGAGAGAGAGATCAAACACATACTACTGGTACATACCCTCAGCCCCGAGGGTGAACTACTCCCTCCTCATCATGGAGACCGCCGGGAGGATGAAGATGGCCACCGGAGATGGTTTACCCCTCTGGTAGGGTGCCGGAACGGGCTCCCGATTGGTTTTTTGTGGCTACAGAGGCTTGCAGCGGCGGAACTCCCGATCTAGGTTTCTTTTCGGGGGTTTTGGTATTTATAGGAATTTTTGGCATCGGTCTCACGTCAGGGGGGTCCACGAGGCAGCAGCAAGAGAGGGGCGCGTCCTAGGGGGGCCTCCACCCTTGTCGCTTCCTCGTGAAGCTTCTGGTCCAACTCTTGTGCTCCGTGGGCTTTTTCTGGTCCATAAAAATCACCGTAAATTTTTAGCTCATTTGGACTCTGTTTGATATTCCTTTTCTGTAAAACTCAACAAGAAGGAAAAAACTGGCATTGGGCTCTGGGTTAATAGGTTAGTCCCAAAAATAATATAAAATAACATATAAATGCATACAAAACATCCAAGATAGATAATATAATAGCATGGAACAATAAAAAATTATAGATATGTTGGAGACGTATCAAGCATCCCCAAGCTTAATTCTTGCTCGTCCTCGAGTAGGTAAATGATAAAAACAGAATTTTTGATATGGGATGCTACCTTTAATCCATGTAATCTTCTTTATTGTGGCAAGAATATTCAGATCCATAAGATTCAAAACAAAAGTTTAATATTGACATAAAAACAATAATACTTCAAGCATACTAATAAAGCAATCATGTCTTCTCAAAATAACATGGCCAAAGAAAGTTATCCCTACAAAATCATATAGTCTAGCTATGCTCCATCTTCATCACACAAAGTATTAAATCGTGCACAACCCCGATGACAAGCCAAGCAATTGTTTCATACTTTTAATGTTCTCGAACTTTTCAACTTTCACCCAATACATGAGCGTGAGCCATGGATATAGCACTATAGGTGGAATAGAATATGGTGGTTGTGGAGAAGACAAAAAGGAGGAGATAGTCTCACATCAACTAGGCGTATTAACGGGCTATGGAGATGCCCATAAATAGATATGAATGTGAGTGAGTAGGGATTGCCATGCAACGGATGCACTAGAGCTATAAGTGTATGAAATCTCAAAAAGTAAGTAAGTGGGTGTGCATCCAACTCGCTTGCTCACGAAGACATAGGGCAATCTGAGGAAGCCCATCATTGGAATATACAAGCCAAGTTCTATAATGAAAAATTCCCACTAGCATATGAAAGTGACATCATAGGAGACTCTCTATCATGAAGATCATGATGCTACTTTGAAGCACAAGTGTGGTAAAAGGATAGTAGCATTGCCCCTTCTCTCTTTTTCTCTCATTTTTTTAGTCTCTCTTTTTTTGTTTGGGCTCTTTGGCCTCTTTTTTTCTCCTTTTTTCTTTCTTTTTTTTATTTTTATTTTTCGTCCGGAGTCTCATCCTGACTTATGGGGGAATCATAGTCTCCATCATCATTTCCATACATGGGACAATGCTCTAATAATGATGATCATCACACTAATATTTACTTTACAACTCAAGAATTACAACTCGATACTAGAACAAATATATGACTCCATATGAATGCCTCCAGCGGTGTACCGGGATGTGCAATGAATCATGAGTGACATGTATAAAAAAATATGAACGGTGGCTTCGCCACAAATACTATATCAACTACATGATGATGCAAAGCAATATGACAATGATGAAGCGTGTCATAATAAACGGAATGGTCGAAGTTGCATGGAAATATATCTCGGAATGGCCATGGAAATGCCATAATAGGTAGGTATGGTGGCTTTTTTGAGGAAGGGTAAATGGTGGGTTTAATGGACCGGCGAAACTTGCGCGGTACTAGAGAGGCCACAGAATTGAATTGCTCGAACAAATGAGAAACCTTCACCCACGCAAAATGATCATGGATGTTTTCCTAGTGGCGGCCTGGAGTCTCTGGAAGGAACACAATAACAATTACTTCAGACAGGTAGCCCCCACCATGTCATCTTGGAAAAGAAGGTTCAAGGAAGATTTTTCCAATATTCAACACAGAGTCCCTGCTCATAAAGCTCAAGTGGTGACTGCCATTTTGGAAGGTGTACTGTAGGTTACTTTGATCACTTTGCTGTCGGATAGTTATACCCCACTCACTCTTGTATATACCCACCAGTAGGGTCCACCCCCCCACATTGTACATGTAACCGTTTGAGTTTTCTTTAATATACATGCAGTATGAGCCTTTCCTACTGTTCAATTTTCAAAAAAAAGGCCAGCAATGGTGGAAGGGTGAGAGTGCGTATAATCCATGGACTCAACATTAGTCATAAATAACTCACATACTTGTTGCAAAAGTTTATTAGCTATCGAAACAAATTACTACGCGCATGCTCCTAGGGGGTAGATTGGTAGGAAAAGACCATCGCTCGTCCCCGACCGCCACTCATAAGGAAGACAATCAATAAACAAATCATGATCCGACTTCATCACATAACGGTTCACCATACGTGAATGCTACGGGAATCACAAACTTTAACACAAGTATTTCTACCAATCCACAATTACTCACTAGCATGACTCTAATATCACCATCTTTATATCTCAAAACAATCATAAGGAATCAAACTTCTCATAGTATTCAACGCACTTTATATGAAAGCTTTTATTATATCCCTCTTGGATGCCCATCATATTAGGACTAAATTCATAACCAAAGCAAATTACCATGCTGTTTAGAGAGACCCTCAAAATAATATAAGTGAAGCATCAGAGTTCATCAATTTCTTCAAAATAAAACCACCGCCGTGCTCTAAAAAGATATAAGTGAAGCACTAGAGCAACTAACAAACTACTCTAAAAAGATATAAGTGAAGATCAATGAGTAGTTGAATAATTAAGTAGCTACGTGAAGACTCTATCTCATTCAAGAATTTCATATCTTAGTATTTTATTGAAACAACAAGCAAAATAAAATAAAATGACATTTCAAGGATAGCACATATCATGTGAAGAAGCAAAAACTTAGGCTCAACCGATACTAACCGATCATTGTTGAAGAAGAAAGGTGGGATGCCAACAGGGGCATCCCCAAGCCTAGATGCTTGAGACTTCTTGAAATATTAACTAGGGATGCCTTGGGCATCCCCAAGCTTGAGATTTTGTGTCTCCTTAATTCCTTTTATATCACAGTTCCCCTAAATCTCAAAAACTTCATCCACACAAAACACAACAAGAACTCGTGAGATAAGTTAGTATAAATCAAATGGAATAACCCTATCATTCTCTACTGTAGAAAATCACTAAAATTATTACTAGATATTGCATACTAAATTCCTCTGCATATTTAATACTCCTATCCTCAAATAGAATCATTAAACAAGCAAACATATGCAAACATAACAGCAATCTGCCTAAACAGAACAATCTATAAAGAACGCAAGAGGAATCATACTTCCCTAAATCCAAAAAATTCTGAAAAATTACCACACTGTAGAAAACTTGTTGTTACTAATTGTGTAAAAGTTTCAAGATTTTATCATGTTCTGACTATTCACAAATATCCAAACAATGATAGAAAACTTTCGGTTTTCAAAACAACAACATATAGACTTGCAAAGTAAGCATGGTAAAGGCTATCCTTGACCTTTTTATTGAACTAAAAGATGCAACACATTACTCTAAATAACAGAAAGCAAATATCAACAAAATAAAATGACGCTCCAAGCAAAACTCATATCATGTGGTGAATAAAAATATAGCCTCAAGTACATTTACCGATGGATTGAAGACAAAAGAGGGGATGCCATCCGGGGCATCCCCAAGATTATATGCTTGGTTATCCTTGAATATTACCTGGGGGTGCCTTGGGCATCCCCAAGCTTAGGCTCTTGCCACTCCTTGTTCCATAGTCCATTGACACTTCACCCAAAACTTGAAAACTTCACAAGACAAAACTCAACAAAAAACTCGTAAGCTCCGTTAGTATAATAAAGCAAATCACCGCTTAGGTACAGTTGTGAACTCATTCTTAATTTATATTGGTGTTATATCTACTTTATTTCAACTTCTCCATGGTTCATACCCTCCGATACTACCCATAGATTCAATAAAACAAGCAAAAAACACAATGAAAACAGAATCTGTCAAAAACAGAACAGTCTGTAGTAATCTGGAAACTTCATATACTTCTGTAACTCCAAAAATTCTGAAAAATTAGGACAACCTGGGAAATTTGTATATCAATCTTGTGTAAAAATTCAGATCAAAATAACCCTTGTGTGAATTTCTAAAATTCTTACAATGAGCACAAAAGTTTCTATTTTTCAGCAAGATCAAATCAACTATCACCATAGATCATCCCAAAGGTCTTACTTGGCACTTTATTGAAGAAAAAGCTATAAAACATGATTACCACAGTAGCCTAATCATGTGAATACACAAAAACAGTAGGGTTAAATATTGGTTTGTCTCCCAACAAGCGCTTTTCTTTAATGCCTTTTTTGCTAGGCATGATGATTTCAATGATGCTCACATAGAAATAAGAATTGAAACACAAAGAGAGCATCATGAAGCATATGACTAGCACATTTAAGTCTAACCCACTTCCTATGCATAGGCATTTTGTGAGCAAATAATTTATGGGAGCAAGAATCAACTAGCATAGGAAGGTAAAACAAGCATAACTTCAAGATTTTCAACACATAGAGAGGAAACTTTATATTATTGAAATATGTAAAAGCATATGTTCCTCTCTCATAATAATTTTCAGTAGCATCATGAATGAATTCAACAATATAACCATCACATAAAGCATTACTTGCATGATGCACAAGCATACAAATTTTACTACTCTCCACATAAGCAAATTCCTTCTCATTCATAATAGTCGGAGCAAACTCAACAAAATAACTATCATGGGATTGAAAATTTAAATTAAGATGACAATTTTCATGGTTATCATTATTATTTATCACATACTGATGTCTACTACGCAACATTCTTCTTGCAGACTCGTGTTGGGCCTCCAAGCGCAGAGTTTTGTAGGACAGTAAATTTCCCTGAAGTGGATGACCTAAGGTTTATCAATCCGTGGGAGGCATAGGATGAAGATGGTCTCACTCAAACAACCTTGCAACCAAATAACAAAGAGTCCTTGTGTCCCCAACACACCCAATACAATGGTAAATTGTATAGGTGCACTAGTTCGGCGAAGAGATGGTGATACAAGTGTAATGTGGATGGTAGATATAGGTTTTTGTAATATGAAAATATAAAAACAGCAAGGTAGCAAGTAACAAAAGTGAGCGAAAACGGTATTGCAATGCTTGGAAACAAGGCCTAGGGTTCATACTTTCACTAGTGCAAGTTCTCTCAACAATGATAACATAATTAGATCATATGGCAATCCCTGAACGTGCGACAGAAGTCACTCCAACGTTCCTATCATGGAGAACATAAGATGAAATTGCTTGTAGGGTACGAAACCACCTCAAAGTTATTCTTTCGATCAATTCATTGAGTTGTTCCTATAAGTGTCACAAACAACCCTAGAGTCCGTAGTAAAATAACACCATATGACACACATCATCAACCCTAATGTCACCTAGATACTCCAATGTCACCGCAAGTATCCGTGGGTCAATTATAAGATATGCATCAAACAACTTTAGATTCATAATATTCAATCCAACATAAAGAACCTCAAAGAGTACCCCAAGATTTCTACCATAGAAACAAGGACGAAAACGTGGATCAACCCCTATGCTTAGATTACCCCAATGTCACCTCGGGAATCCGCGTGTTGAGTGCCAAAACATACATCAAGTGAATCAATAGAACACCCATTGTCACCATGGGTATTCCATGCAAGACATACATCACGTGTTCTCAAATCCATAATAGTATTCAATCCGATAATAATGAAACCTCAAAGGTAAAACTCAATTCATCACAAGAAGATAGAGGGGAAGAAACACCATATGATTCAACTATAGTAGCAAAGCTCGCGGTACATCAACATCCTGCCAAATCAAGAACACGAGAGAGAGAGAGATCAAACACATAGCTACTGGTACATACCCTCTGCCCCGAGGGTGAACTACTCCCTCCTCGTCATGGAGAGCCCCAGGATGATGAAGATAGCCACCGGTGATGGTTTCCCCCTCCGACAGGGTGCTGGAATGGGCTCCCGATTGGTTTTTCGTGGCTACGGAGGTTTGCGGCGGCGGAACTCCCGATCTAGGTTTATTTCTGGGGGTTTCTATATTTATAGGAATTTTTGGCGTCGGGAACAAGTCAGGGGGGTCCAAGAGGCGACGACAAGGCAGGGGGCGTGCCCTAGGGGGGCGCCCTCCACCATTGTGGATGCCTCATGGTTCTTCTGGCCCAACTCTTTTGCTTCGGGGGCTTCTTCTGGTCCATAAAAAATCATCGTAAATTTTCAGCTCATTTGGATTCCGTTTGATATTCCTTTTCTGCGAAACTCAAAAACAAGTAAAAAAACAGAAACTGGCACTGGGCTCTAGGTTAATAGGTTAGTCCAAAAAATCATATAAAATAGCATATAAATGTATATAAAACATCCAAGATAGATAATATAATAGCATGGAACAATAAAAACTTATAGATAAGTTGGAGACATATCACATACATCTCATCACAATAATCATCATAGATAGGAGACATGCTTTTATCATAATAAATTTTCTCATGTAAACTTGGGGGACAAAAAAATATCATCTTCATCAAACATATCATCCCCAAGCTTATGGCTTTGCATATCATTTGCATCATGGATATTCAAATAGTTCATACTAATAACATTGAAATCATGCTCATCATACAAATATTTCATGCCAAACATTTTATTGACTTCTTCTTCTAACAATTTGGCACAATTTTCCTTTCCATCATTTTCACGAAAGACATTAAAAAGATGAAGCATATGAGGCAACCTCAATTCCATTTTTTTGTAGTTTAGTTTTATAGACTAAATTAGTGATAAAACAAGAAACTAAAAGATTCAATTGCAAGATCTAAAGATATACTTTCAAGCACTCACCTCCCCGGCAACGGCGCCAGAAAAGAGCTTGATGTCTACCACGCAACCTTCTTCTTGCAGATGTTGTTGGGCCTTCAAGTGTAGAGTTTTGTAGGAAGAGTAGCAAATTTCCCTCAAGTGGATGACCTAAGGTTTATCAATCCATGGGAGGCATAGGATGAAGATGGTCTCTCTCAAACAACCCTGCAACCAAATAACAAAGAGTCTCTTGTGTCCCCAACACACCAAATACAATAGTAAATTTTATAGGTGCACTAGTTGGGCAAAGAGATGGTGATACAAGTGTAATATGGATGGTAGAAATATATTTTTATGATCTGAATAAATAAAAACAGCAAGGTAGAAAGTAGTAAAAGTGAGCGAAAACGGTATTGCAATGCTTGGAAACAAGGCCTATGGTTCATACTTTCATTAGTGCAAGTTCTCTCAACAATGATAACATAATTAGATCATATGGCAATCCCTCAACGTGCAACAAAAGTCACTCCAAAGTTCCTATCGCGGAGAACATAAGATGAAATTGCTTGTAGGGTAAGAAACCACCTCAAAGTTATTCTTTCCGATCAATCCATTGAGCTATTCCTATAAGTGTCACAAACAAACCTAGAGTTCATAGTAAAATAACACCATATGACACACATCATCAACCCTAATGTCACCTAGATACTCCAATGTCACCACAAGTATCTGTGGGTCAATTATACTGTATGCATCAAACAACTTCAGATTCATCATATTCAATCCAGAATAAAGAACCTCAAAGAGTGACCCAAGATTTCTACCGGAGAAACAAGGACGAAAACGTGCATCGACCCCTATGCATAGATTACCCCAATGTCACCTCGGGAATCTGCGAGTTGAGTGCCAAAACATACATCAAGTGAATCAATAGAACACCCCATTGCCACCACGGGTATTCCATGCAAGACATACATCAAGTGTTCTCAAATCCATAATAGTATTCAATCCAATAATAGTGAAACCTCAAAGGTAAAACTCAATTCATCACAAGAAGATAGAGGGGAAGAAACACCATATGATTCAACTATAGTAGCAAAGCTCGCGGTACATCAAGATCCTGACAAATCAAGAACACGAGAGAGAGAGAGAGATCAAACACATAGCTACAGGTACATACCCTCAGCCCCGAGGGTGAACTACTCCCTCCTCGTCATGGGGAGCGCCGGGATTATGAAGATGGCCACCGGTGATGGTTTCCCCCTCAGACAGGGTGCCGGAACGGGCTCCAGATTGTTTTTTCATGGCTACAGAGGCTTGCGGCGACGGAACTCCCTATCTAGATTTATTTTTGGGGGTTTCTATATTTATAGGAATTTTTGGGATCGGGAACAAGTCAGGGGGGTCCACAAGGCGACGACAAGGCAGGGGGCGTGCCCTAGGGGGGCTGTGGCACCCCGGCTAGGAGCGACCAGTTTACCCTACATTGCCAGCCCAGAGATCATGTCTTCTGGCAACACACAACATATTGGTACAGAAAACAACCGCTTTATTGATGCTAACGGAACAGAGTTCATATTACAACAGTGGTCGAGGCCAAGCGGCACACTCGGTGCGGCAGAACAATATGTACATTATTTAGTCTACATAAAGGGGCCTCGACTCGAACAACTACGTGGCAGTGGAATAACGTCGTAGCGGAAGCTCCATATCACAGGGATACTGATGTGGACACGATCTAAACTCGAACAACGCTCCTTTCCAACGAGACTTTCCTGAAATCTGGCATGACACGCCAGGTCAGTACATTGAATGTACTTGCAAGCTCACAACAAGCATAATCATAATGACAAACAATATCATGATATTTAACCAATTATTAATATTGCAACATTATATGTCAACATGCTGTGATCAAGCCCGAACGTCCCTCAGGACAGCTTACCAACTGTGATCATCTCTGGACCACAAACACACCACCATAGTGGTCTTTCTCAAGAACAACTCGTGATCCTTACAGCGATCACAACCACGACCATCATTTGGTCCCAAATGCCTCGATGGCCTTTCTGCCATCCATTAACAATGCAAAGTTCATAGCTTAGTGTGCAATTTTTATTAAACGTTGACTCATGGTGGGACCTAGTACGAGGTGTCCGTGACCGTGGACTCGGCTATCGATAGAATATACACTCTGCAGAGGTAGCACACTGTACCCACACCACGGAACCCATGGCCTCGCATTCCCATTCGGGTGGACCAACGGCATTCCGACAAAACCCCTCCATTGCCACAGCACTCTCCCGGCCACTCCGACCCAAATCCCCAACGGGCTGGTCCTGGGTGGCCCCGTGTCTACCAAAGACACCCCGACCACCGTCATGGTCAAACACTCCCACTCGGGGACTCGGTACCATAATCTCATCAACGAGCACACAAGATTATGTGTGCTTACCGGGCCAGTGCAAACACGACATAATCTTCCCTAGATGGAGGCACCGACCAGAGGCCGTGTCAATGGACCGAATCAAGGCCTTCCCACAAGGCAAATGTGGTTGCACTGGAAAGAAACTCGATTCAACGGCACCATGACCCAGTCAACGGTATATTCAAGTTGAGTTATATTCAGGATTAACTTTTAACTAAAAATGACCGGTGTCATAGCATGCCATGAAATGCAAAACAACACATGCATCACATATTGATAAAAATGACCGACGTCATCCATATGCACACCAAGCATAAACGTCAACAACTCATATTACTATACTTGCTCAAAATGACTCACAACTTAACCAAAATATTTTGCAACAAGTTTTATTAATTTCCTACGCAAGAAAGTAACTCCAATAAATCTTTCATATGCTTGACCAAAAGATATCATTATCAAGAACTCTTAATTTCTTTATCACTAAGTTGGGTTCAAACATTCTGTAAGACAAGTAATATGATTAAACTAGTATTTAACAGAATATTTTCTGACAAATTTTTATCAATTTAAGAATGAAAACACAAAGCTTTAAATAATTACTAACATGCATAACAAAATTATTTCTAACATCACCTCAAATAAATTTTAACTTGCTTTACCCACTTAAACTAGTTTCAACTATTCTGTAAATCAAGCATAACAACTGACCAATACTTAACAGATTACAAATAATTCAATAATTATTTAAATGCATGGGTTAATCATTTCATTTAAGTGAGAAAATCACAAATATTGAAATGGCATCATAAAAATGTTTCCGTGGCTTGCCTTAGTGCAGATGAGGTTCACAAGCCTCCTGGTGATCCTCAAGACAAGCCTCACCTTCTGAAAATAATTTTAAACACAAAAAGAGAATATCAAGAACACTTCTGAAATTCACCAGAAATTCTAAACAGCTCAGAAAAATCTCATCTTTGGTGAGCTGTTAGATTTCCTTTCAAAGAACACAATGCAAAAATAATCATCTCATTTGGACTTATGGTTAAAAAGTTAAAATTGTTTGAAGTTCTCTGGAATATAAATGAATTTGAATAAAAAGAAACAGCTGGGGGGTGACGTCAAAGGCGTAAAGCCCAGGGGCGCCACCACTCATACCGCTCGCGCGTGTACTGAGTGGCTGACTAGCGGGCCCCGCTAGTCAGGTGGGGGAAGAGGGAGAGAGAAACAGAGAGGGCCGCGGCTTCGCCGGAGCTGTCGTCGGCGACAAGGGCTCCTTGGCCCAAACGAGAGGGAGGGATTGAGAGAGGGGACGATGGCGCACGTGCCCGTACCCGTAGCGTGGCTAGGGGTGGTCGGACGATGTCAGAAACTAGCTCGCAAGCAGAGGCAGAACGTGGAGGTCGCCAAAGTTGAGGAAGACGGCGAGCAGAGGTCACTCCAGAGGCTCCAAGTGGGCGAGATGGCCTCACCGGAGAGAGGAGGAGGCCTTGGAGGGGTCGCCCAGGCCTGGGAGGGGCTGGAGCTACCGCGGCGACCAGAGGGGATCGCTGGCGAGCTCGAGCTCGGGGACGGCGGCCCGAGGCCTGCCCGGCCGGGCTACGGCTTCCTACTCGATCGTGGGGTGTGTGTGAGTGCTGGATGGTGCTCGAAGAGGCTGGGGGTGGCTCTATTTATAGGCGAGCGGCGAGGGTGCTTCGGGCTCCGCCGGTGGACACCTGTCCACGGTGCCCGGCGACGAGCGGCGTCAGTGAGAGGGGGAGAAGGCAACGGAGGTCACGCGGCCACTGTGGCGAGCAGAGACGAGCACAGGATCAAGGGGATGGCGACGAGCACAGTGCGCTCCGCACTGTTGGGCTGGCCGGACCTTGCCCGTGCTCGCTACGGCGAGCTCCGGCGTCGGCGAGTGCCAGGGAGGAGTTAAGGATGTCGAGACAATGATGGTGGCGGGGTTTGGCATGGTTGGGCAGGTGGGGGGAAGCGAGCACGCTCGAACAGAGCGCTCGGCGTCACCCAGAGCGCGTCGACACGCATGCCTAGCATCGTGGACACGCGTGGTCACCGCGCGAACTCTCTCCTCAGGCCAGCCTTCGTCCAAAAATCATGTCTGGCATGTTGTT
Organism: Triticum aestivum; assembly: GCF_018294505.1. Lineage (NCBI taxonomy): Eukaryota > Viridiplantae > Streptophyta > Magnoliopsida > Poales > Poaceae > Triticum > Triticum aestivum. The sequence continues at coordinate 317,778,332 of NC_057799.1, forward strand.
CGTGGTAGTTTTGAAGTTTACCACGGTTTGGTTTGGATCCAGGTGCAGTAGAGAAGATTTTACAAGCCAGGTAAGTTTCTGGTCAGTAACTTTGTGATGTTACTGTGGTCAAATGGCTGGAGTTTGGGGCTGTGCTTTGGAGGCTAGTTATAAGTTACTAAGGTAAAGATGCACAAGAAAGTTCAGGTCAAATGGAGCAAGTAAAATGGTAGTTGCTGTAGAAACCACCATTTCTGTCCAGAACAGAAAATATTTTCTGTAGCAAAAATATTCCAAAAAGTGATGAAATATTTTTGCTCAGGGAGGTGCCCTAGGGTCCCTAGAATATTTGTGAATTATCTTAGAATTTTCTGAGCCTTAAAAATTAGGGTTGCCTTGAAGCAAACAGATCTGGCTTAGGGTTTTTGAGAGAAAATGAATATTTTTCATTTAAGAAAAATATCCCAAAGGTTATTTTGTGGTGGATCAGAAGTGAAGTGATGGTTTGGGAGAGAAGTGAACACTTGGGTGAAAGCCAAGGATGCCCAAGTGTTTAAGTCCAAATGAAAAGATTCAGAAACTTCAAGTTTCAAAAACTTTCAATGAAATTTCAAGCAAATAAGAAAGGGCAAAAACCAGGCTGTCACAAACCTCCCCCACTTAGAATGAATCTCGTCCTCGAGATTCAGTTGCTTGGGAAAACCACTGTGGATACTGACTCTTAAGGAACTCTTCCTGCTCCCAAGTTGCTTCTGACTCGGTGTGGTGCTCTGACTCGGTGTGGTGCTCCCACTGAGCCTTGAAATTTTTTTTGACTTTGCTGCGAGTGACCCTTTCCACTTGATCGAAAATTTTGGACGGTCTTTCTTCATAAGTTAAATCCTTTGCCAATTCTATCTTAGCCATTGCAGTCCTTTTCTCAGGCGGGGATATGCATCGTCTCAATTGCGAAACATGGAACACATTGTGTATTTCTGACAACTCCGGGGGTAGTTCCGGTTGGTATGCAACCATACCCACTCGAGACATAATTGAGAATGGACCAATGAATCTGGGTGCCAGCTTTCCACGAGTCTGAAATCGCTTAACTCCTTTCATAGGAGTGACTCGGAGGTACACATGTTCTCCGGGTTCAAAACTGACCTGCCGGTGCTTTGCATCATAATAACTCTTCTGACGGGATTTGGCCAATTGTAGTCGGTCTCTGATTTCCCTGACTTGTTTCTCGGCTTCCATCATGAGATCGGTTCCGAAGATATGGCTATCTCCAGCTTGAGACCAATTTAGAGGAGTGCGGCACTTACGACCATATAGAGCTTCATAGGATGACATCTTTAGACTGGTCTGGAAACTGTTGTTATACGAGAACTCGGCGTATGCCAAGCAATCTTCCCAGTTCGCCCCGTTGGCTAGCACACAGGCTCGCAACATATCTTCGAGTATTTGATTTACTCGCTCTGTCTAACCGTCCGTCTGGGGGTGATAAGAAGTACTATATTTTAGTGCTGTCCCCAAGGATTGATGGAGGCGGGACCAGAAAGCGGAGGTAAACAAAGAACCTCGGTCGGAAGTGATAGTCCGGGGTACCCCATGCAGACTGACGATTCTGGATACATACAATTGCGCCAGTTCATTTGCTCTGTATCTGGTGCTGACCGGGATGAAATGAGCAACCTTGGTTAGGGTGTCCACTATAACCCAGATTGCGTCTTTGCCTCGCTGACTCCTAGGCAATCCGGTGATGAAGTCCATGCAAACATCATCCCATTTCCATTGTGAAACTCGCAGTGGTTGGAGAAGTCCGGCTGGCTTCTGATGCTCTGCTTTCACCTTATTGCATATGTCGCGACAGGCTACAAAATAGGCAATGTCTTTCTTCATCCCATTCCACCAGAATATTTGTTTAGGGTCTTCATACATTTTCGTACTTCCCGGATGAATGGAATACGAGGATTCGTGTGCTTCTGACAAGATTTTCCTCTTCAAGTCTGGTTGATTTGGTACACAAATTCGTCCACGGAATCAGAGGGTACCGAAGTTGTCCTTGAAGAAATCTGGGGGCTGCCTTGCATGTTTTTGTAGCTTGGCGTCATCTGGCTGGGCCTTGCGGATTTCCATCTCAAGTGTGGGGGTAACTTCCAAAATATTAGTGAGGCCAGCATCCACGATGACCAAGTTGAGTTGAGCGATCTCCTCCTGAAGTTCGGTAGGCAATGATTTGAACATGACCATTAAGCTAACGGGCTTTCGACTGAGCGCATCGGCAACGATGTTGGCCTTGCCTGGATGGTAATTTATTCCAAGGTCATAATCCTTGACCAACTCTAACCATCTTCGCTGACGGAGATTTAAATCTGGCTGAGTGAAGATGTACTTGAGGCTTTTGTGGTCGGTAAAAATTTGGCACCTTTTTCCAATGAGATAGTGCCTCCAAATTTTTAATGCATGAACCACTGCAGCCAATTCCAAATCATGAGTAGGATAATTTCCCTCATGTGGTCGTAGTTGTCGTGATGCATAGGCTACTACCTTGCCGTCTTGCATCAATACACAACCAATACCTTGCCGCTCCTCATGCATTGGATTGGCCCCAACATTCTTGACTTGAGTGGTGGTCTTGTTAACATTCTGCTGCCAATTTGGCCGGTATTCCACCCGAGTCTGCTGCCAGGTACGAGCCTTTTGCATAGGTTGCCCATCCTTCTTTGGCTCAAACTTGCGCTTGTTGTCGTTAACAGGCCTATTATCTGATATAAGCTTGTGTTCCCGTTCAGCAATGAATGCCTTGTCTACCAGAGTTTGGAAATCCGTGAAATCAAACATACTGAGAGCACACCGAAGTTGCGGATTTAAACCTCCAAGAAATCTGTCCATCTTCCTTTCTTCGGTGGCTACGTCATACAGAGAGTAACGGGCCAGATGATTGAATTTTTGCAGATACTCAGCCACAGATTGATTTCCTTGGACAAGCGCGAGAAATTCACGCTGCTTGGCCTTCATAACTCCAGTAGGGATGTGATATTTGCGGAACTTATCCTTGAATTTTTCCCAGGTGACTTCCTCATCAATCGGCCACATGGCTTTTGTATTTTCCCACCATATGGCAGCTGCGCCTTCAAGGTAATGGGTTGCAAATGGGACTTTATCATTTCCTTCAGTACGGGCGATCTCAAGCTTTTTCTCCATGGTGCGCAACCAATCGTCTGCATCCAATGGGTCAACAACCTGACTGAAATTGGGTGGATTGGTGCTCTGAAAATCTGACAGCTTTGAGTGATGACCATTCTGATTTCCATTTTGTCCAACTATAGCTTGCACACTTCTCAATATTTCAATCAGATCATTGTTCCTTTTTTCTTCAAACATACGCAGAACTTGCTCGGTGGAGGGAGGATCAGGCGGAGGAGGTGGTGGCTGAACGTACGGCTCGGGAGAATATCCTGCCTGTCGTGCGGAACGACGAATAGGAGTTCCCTCACGAACGTTGCTACTGCCGCCTCCCCGCGTCATCCTATTGAGTATTTTTCCCAAGGCAACAGAATCGAGATGAGAGACATCCAAGAATAAAATTGGGGAAAAGCCAACAACAATTCTCGAAAAAGATAAAAGAGCGAAGAGAATACGGCGATTAAAGTCCCATCATAATTATACATAGACTCATACATGAAAATTTAACAACCTGACTGGTTCCACTACTCTCATACATGAAGCATCATGACTCGTACAACTACATCCGTACACCATCTAGACGACTGCGAATACTCAAAGACATTACTGCTCTGCTGGTGCTGCGGTGTCCTCCCCTGAAGCGGTCTCAGATCCCGAACTGACGTGGTTAACGGAAACCTCCGGGTTAAAGGTAACACGACGACGCTGCCTCGAGGGCTCTTCCTCAGGGGCAGGGGTAGGATGAAGCATCGGGGCTGCAGGAGTAGCAAGAAGTGAGACCCACTCGGTAGGAGTACTGAGAGGGTTCACGGCCGGAACGCCTGTGCTACTCGGGGGAGTAACCGGCGAAATAGGGGAGCTAGAGCTAACTGGGACATAAGGGGTAAATCCCAGTGAGGATGGAGTAGTGGTGGATCTAGTAGTGACCAAGGTAGCGGCTAAAGCAGTACGGGCATGAGTCAGCTCTCGAGCCAGCTCGTGGATCATCAGATAGCTAGCAATGATATAGCGAGCAAGATGGCTAGCAACACTATCAGACTCCGGGTTAACGAGAGGAAAACGGACACGACCGTTGTCGTGCAGAGATGGGTAGTAATAGAATCCTGGGTGATGCTGCATTTGAACCTCGGTATAACGAAGCTCGACAAGGACCCCAAATGCGGCAAACTGGACAGCCTGAGAAGCGGTGGAGGCGTAACCGCTCCGAGAAGTGCGAGTGTAAGAGCCGGAATCAGAACTGGTGCGCAGAGTAACCACTGCGTGATACTCATACACTGAGTCTGCTAGACGCTCCCGGTACACACGGTAGACTGGTTCGTCTCCGTGAGGGTACAACCGACGCCACACGTTGCGGAGAAGGTGCGGTGACGTGTACGGCATCAACTACAACTGGCACGGATACGACACCGGAGCCATCTACACTCACAACCATTAATAGGTTAGCATAAAAATAATAATCAAATGACTACAATGCAACAACCAGCTATAACTGCTACCGACACTCACATTTACTCGTGTCTAGCGTCCAGTTAACACGTCGTAGTCTAGCGTGTCCTACAGTCAGCGCGGCTCTGATACCAACCGTTGTGGCACCCCGGCTCAGAGCGACCGGTTTACCCTGCATTGCCAGCCCAGAGATCATGTCTTCTGGCAACACACAACATATTGGTACAGAAAACAACCGCTTTATTGATGCTAGCGGAACAGAGTTCATATTACAACAGTGGTCGAGGCCAAGCGGCACACTCGGTGCGGCGGAACAATATGTACATTATTTAGTGAACATAAAGGGGCCTCGACTCGAACAACTACGTGGCAGCGGAATAACTTCATAGCGGAAGCTCCATATCACAGGGACACTGATGTGGACACGATCTATACTCGAACAGCGCTCCTTTCCAACGAGACTTTCCTGAAATCTGGCATGACACGCCAGGTCAGTACATTGAATGTACTTGCAAGCTCACAACAAGCATAATCATAATGACAAACAATATCATGATATTTAACCAATTATTAATATTGCAACATTATATGTCAACATGCTGTGATCAAGCCCGAACGTCCCTCAGGACAGCTTACCAACTGTGATCATCTCTGGACCACAAACACACCACCATAGTGGTCTTTCTCAAGAACAACTCGTGATCCTTACGGCGATCACAACCACGACCATCATTTGGTCCCAAATGCCTCGATGGCATTTCTGCCATCCATTGACAATGCAAAGTTCATAGCTTAGTGTGCAATTTTTATTAAACGCTGACTCATGGTGGGACCTAGTAGGAGGTGTCCGTGACCGTGGACTCGGCTATCGATAGAATATACACTCTGCAGAGGTAGCACACTGTACCCACACCACGGAACCCATGGCCTCGCATTCCCATTCGGGTGGACCAACGGCATTCCGACAAAACCCCTCCATTGCCACAGCACTCTCCCGGCCACTCCGACCCAAATCCCCAACGGGCTGGTCCTGGGTGGCCCCGTGTCTACCAAAGACACCCCGACCACCGTCGTGGTCAAAACACTCCCACTCGGGGACTCGGTACCATAATCTCATCAACAAGCACACAAGATTATGTGTGCTTACTGGGCCAGGGCAAACACGACATAATCTTCCCTAGATGGAGGCACCGACCAGAGGCCGTGTCAATGGACCGAATCAAGGCCTTCCCACAAGGCAAATGTGGTTGCACTGGAAAGATATTTGATTCAGCGGCACCATGACCCAGTCAACGGTATATTCAAGTTGAGTTATATTCAGGATTAACTTTTAACTAAAAATGACCGGTGTCATAGCATGCCATGAAATGCAAAACAACACATGCATCACATATTGATAAAAATGACCGACGTCATCCATATGCACACCAAGCATTAACGTCAACAACTCATATTACTCTACTAGCTCAAAATGACTCACAACTTAACCAAAATATTTTGCAACAAGTTTTATTAATTTCCTACGCAAGAAAGTAACTCCGATAAATCTTTCATATGCTTGACCAAAAGATATCATTATCAAGAACTCTTAATTTCTTTATCACTAAGTTGGGTTCAAACATTCTGTAAGACAAGTAATATGATTAAACAAGTATTTAACAGAATATTTTCTGACAAATTTTTATCAATTTAAGAATGAAAACACAAAGCTTTAAATAATTACTAACATGCATAACAAAATTATTTCTAACATCACCTCAAATAAATTTTAACTTGCTTTACCCACTTAAACTAGTTTCAACTATTCTGTAAATCAAGCATAACAACTGACCAATACTTAACAGAATACAAATAATTCAATAATTATTTAAATGCATGGGTTAATCATTTCATTTAAGTGAGAAAATCACAAATATTGAAATGGCATCATAAAAATGTTGCCGTGGCTTGCCTTAGTGCAGATGAGGTTCACAAGCCTCCTGGTGATCCTCAAGACAAGCCTCACCTTCTGAAAATAATTTTAAACACAAAAAGAGAATATCAAGAACACTTCTGAAATTCACCAGAAATTCTAAACAGCTCAGAAAAATCTCATCTTTGGTGAGCTGTTAGATTTCCTTTCAAAGAACACAATGCAAAAATAATCATCTCATTTGGACTTATGGTTAAAAAGTTAAAATTGTTTGAAGCTCTCTGGAATATAAATGAATTTGAATAAAAAGAAACAGCTGGGGGGTGACGTCAAAGGCGTAAAGCCCAGGGGCGCCACCACTCGTACCGCTTCGCGCGTGTACTGAGTGGCTGACTAGCGGGCCCCGCTAGTCAGGTGGGGGAAGAGGGAGAGAGAAACAGAGAGGGCCACGGCTTCGCCGGAGCTCTCGTCGGCGACAAGGGCTCCTTGGCCCAAACGAGAGGGAGGGATTGAGAGAGGGGACAATGGCGCACGTGCCCGTACCCGTAGCGTGGCTAGGGGTGGTCGGACGGTGTCAGAAACTAGCTCGCAAGCAGAGGCAGAACGTGGAGGTCGCCAGAGTTGAGGAAGACGGCGAGCAGAGGTCACTCCAGAGGCTCCAAGTGGGCGAGATGGCCTCACCGGAGAGAGGCGGAGGCCTTGGAGGGGTCGCCCAGGCCTGGGAGGGGCAGGAGCTACCGCGGCGACCAGAGGGGATCGCCGGCGAGCTCGAGCTCGAGGACAGCGGCCCGAGGCCTGCCCGGCCGGGCTACGGCTTCCTACTCGATCGTGGGGTGTGTGTGAGTGCTGGATGGTGCTCGAGGAGGCTGGGGGTGGCTCTATTTATAGGCGAGCGGCGAGGGTGCTTCGGGCTGCGCCGGTGGACACCTGTCCACGGTGCCCGGCGATGAGCGGCGTCAGTGAGAGGGGGAGAAGGCGACGGAGGTCACGCGGCCACTGTGGGCGACCGGAGACGAGCACAGGATCAAGGGGATGGCGACAAGCACAGTGCGCTTCGCACTGTTGGGCTGGCCGGACCTTGCCCGTGCTCGCTGCGGCGAGCTCCGGCACCGGCGAGTGCCAGGGAGGAGTTAAGGACGTCGAGACGATGATGGTGGCGGGGTTTGGCATGGTTGGGCAGGCGGGGGAAGCGAGCACGCTCGAACAGAGCGCTCGGCGTCACCCAGAGCGCGTCGACACGCATGCCTGGCATCGTGGACACGCGTGGTCACCGCGCGAACTCTCTCCTCAGGCCAGCCTTCGTCCAAAAATCATGTCTGGCATGTTGTTCGTGGTAGTTTTGAAGTTTACCACGGTTTGGTTTGGATCCAGGTGCAGTAGAGAAGATTTTACAAGCCAGGTAAGTTTCTGGTTAGTAACTTTGTGATGTTACTGTGGTCAAATGGCTGGGAGTTTGGGGATGTGCTTTGGAGGCTAGTTATAAGTTACTATGGTAAAGATGCATAAGAAAGTTCAGGTCAAATGGAGCAAGTAAAATGGTAGTTGTTGTAGAAACCACCATTTCTGTCCAGAACAGAAAAGATTTTCTGTAGAAAAAATATTCCAAAAAGTGATGAAATATTTTTGCTCAGGGAGGTGTCCTAGGGTCCCTAGAATATTTGTGAATTAGCTTAGAATTTTTGGAGCCATAAAAATTAGGGTTGCCTTGAAGCAAACAGATCTGGCTTAGGGTTTTTGAGAGAAAATCAATATTTTTCATTGAAGAAAAATATTCCAAAGGTTATTTTGTGGTGGATCAGAAGTGAAGTGATGGTTTGGGAGAGAAGTGAACACTTGGGTGAAAGCCAAGGATGCCCAAGTGTTTAAGTCCAAATGAAAAGATTCAGAAACTCCAAGTTTCAAAAACTTTCAAATGAAATTTCAAGCAAATAAGAAAGGGCAAAAACCAGGCTGTCACCGGGGCGCCCTCCATCCTTGTGGATGCCTCGTGGCTCTTCTGGCCCAACTCTTTTGCTTCGGGAGCTTCTTCTAGTCCATAGTAAATCACCGTAAATTTTCAGCTCATTTGGACTCCGTTTGATATTCCTTTTCTGCGAAACTCAAAAACAAGTAAAATAAACAGAAACTGGCACTGGGCTCTAGGTTAATAGGTTAGTCCCAAAAATCATATAAAATAGCATATAAATGCATATAAAACATCCAAGATAGATAATATAATAGCATGGAACAATAAAAACTTATAGATATGTGGGAGACATATCACATACATGTCATCACAATAATCATCATAGATAGGAGACATGCTTTTATCATAATAAATTTGCTCATCAAAACTTGGGGGACAAAAACATATCATCTTCATCAAACATAGCATCCCGAAGCTTATGGCTTTGCATATCATTAGCATCATGGATATTCAAAGAATTCATACTAATAACATTGCAATCATGCTCATCATACAAATATTTCATGCCAAACATTTTATTGACTTCTTCTTCTAACACTTTGGCACAATTTTCCTTTCCATCATTTTCATGGAAGACATTAAAAAGATGAAGCATATGAGGCAACCTCAATTCCATTTTTTTGTAGTTTAGTTTTATAGACTAAACTAGTGATAAAACAAGAAACTAAAAGATTTAGTTGCAAGATCTAAAGATATACCTTCAAGCACTCACCTCCCCGGCAACGGGGCCAGAAAAGGGCTTGATGTCTACTACGCAACCTTCTTCTTGTAGATGTTGTTGGGCCTCCAAGTGCAGAGTTTTGTAGGACTGCAGCAAATTTCCCTCAAGTGGATGACCTAAGGTTTTTCAATCCGTGGGAGGCATAGGATGAATATGGTCTTTCTCAAACAACCCTGCAACCAAATAACAAATAGTCTCTTGTGTCCCCAACACACCCAATACAATGGTAAATTGTATAGGTGCACTAGTTCGGTGAAGAGATGGTGATACAAGTGTAATATGGATGTTAGAAATATATTTTTATAATATGAATAAATAAAACAGCAAGGTAGCAAGTAGTAAAAGTGAGCGAAAACGGCATTGCAATGCTTGGAAACAAGGCCTAGGGGTCATACTTTCACTAGTGCAAGTTCTCTCAACAATAATAACATAATTAGATCATATGGCAATCCCTCAACGTGCGACAAGAGTCACTCCAAAGTTCCTATCGCGGGGAACATAAGATGAAATTGCTTGTAGGGTATGAAACCACCTCAAAGTTATTCTTTCCGATCAATCCATTGAGCTATTCCTATAAGTGTCACAAATAGCCATAGAGTTCATAGTAAAATAACACCATATGACATAGATCAATGAACCCTAATGTCACCTAGATACTCCAATGTCACCATAAGTATCTGTGGGTCAATTATACGATATGCATCAAACAACTTTAGATTCATAATATTGAATCCAACACAAAGAACCTCAAAGAGTGCTCCAAGATTTCTACCGGAGAAACAAGGATGAAAACGTGCATCAACCCCTATGCATAGATAACCCCAATGTCACCTCGGGAATCCGCGAGTTGAGTGCCAAAACATACATCAAGTGAATCAATAGAACACCCCATTGTCACCACGGGTATCCCAGGCAAGACATACATCCAGTGTTCTCAAATCCATAATAGTATTCAATCCGATAACAGTGAAACCTGAAAGGGAAAACTCAATTCATGACAAGGTAGAGGGGGAGAAACACCATATGATTCAACTATAGTAACAAAGCTCGCGGTACATGAAGATCGTGCCAAATCAAGAACACGTGAGAGAGAGAGAGATCAAACACATAACTATTAGTACATACCCTCAGCCCCGAGGGTGAACTACTCCCTCCTCGTCATGGAGACCGCTGGGATGATGAAGATGGCTACTGGTGATGGTTTCCCCTCCGGCAGGGTTATGAAATGGGATCCCAATTGGTTTTTCGTGGCTACAAAGGCTTGCGGCGGTGGAACTCCCAATCTAGGTTTCTTTTCAGGGGTTTTGGTATTTATAGGAATTTT